>NW_015505629.1:448026-486725 GCF_001515645.1 Sinocyclocheilus grahami
AGAGAGAGCACGGTGAGTATTCTGTAATGTTTTTGCTATCGTATGTTTGATAATTATCGTATATATTACGTTAAGCATTTATCTGCTAAGTACTTAATGTGTGCTTGGCTTTATTATCTTATATTGAAACTTGAATTTGTTGTCATACTTTATAGTATATAACTTTTTTCTGTGGCTGTTTCGATTAAGTTTCGGATGCATGCTGTAAATGGGCCTTTGTGAAGTTTTGAAGTTTTGAAGACGTTTATTATTCATAAAAAATAAATCGTTCGCTTTAATTCCCTCTGTTATATGCATTGTTTGTGTGTTAATATTACCTTGTAGTTTAGTTATTTTAATCCAATTTGTCATCATTGAGATAATTGTGTGTGGCTTCATCTCTTGTAGAGACATAAGGATTCAGAGAGTTGACACATTACCTGAGCTGCAGCAGTGCAATAAGTGTTACAGCAATTACCAGCAGTTTTCTGCTTGACCAGCATGTTTAAGCCAGCCAAACTGGTCAACTTAAGTCCTCTTCAAATCCACTTCAACATGCAGTTGTCTGTGGAGGTATGAATATCTTGAGTTGTTTGTTTAATGTACTCACAATTTATTATTGCATAATAGTTTAACTGTGTACTTATTTATTTTAGGCTATACTATAAATTTTTGCAAGCAGTTATTGGTGTGATTATTTAGTTGTTAAATAAGGAACAAGGAAGGTTTTTTGGTGCCTTCTTGTGAGGTATGTCTCAAATTTATCTATCTATCTACACACATTAATAAGAAATATTAAAGTTACATTTTCCTTTAATATTCTGTAATGAAGGAGATCCCAGTAATCAAGAAGTTGTGAAATGGCTCCATTAAACGGACATCTGCTCTATATATCCTTATAATGGAGGAAGAGGACAAGGAAAAGGCCCTCAAGAATCTCCTGGAACAGAAGTTTCCAGAGTGCCCGTCATATTTCATCTTGTGTTCAGGGGAGTTATTTTTGTAGGATTGCCATAACAAAATGGGCCTAAGAGTGAATTGTTCATTTGATACATTTTAATTTGAATTCATGCAAGATTGTCATGGCAAAATGTGCCCAAGGGTGAATTGTTCATTTTGTAAGTTTTCATGCAGGATTGTCATGACAAAATGGGCTTAATAGTGAATTGTTCATTTGCTAAAATTCATTTTAATTTTTGTGTACATTTTGATTGTTACTTTTAAAATTATGCTGCTGTTTGTGTGTGTGTGCGTTTTATTGAACTTGAACTTTTAGTTTTCATATAGAAAAATGTATGATGCAGGTGTTCTTGACTTTGGAGTAAACATTTATTTTGAATCTTGTGATTAAATTATATTTCATATAAAATGCCCAGAAGTTTCAAACATTATTTTTAATATCACAAACAGGAAATTACTCGCATAATACAATGAAACGAATAACTGTATAGGTCTACAACTAAATTACACAAGATTAATGTTTATAAAATGCTTAATATGTCATTATAAAATGCATACATACATAAAGTATGATGTATCGTGTGTACTAAAAGCAAATTACCCCTTAAAAACCGTAAGGTGGCGCTACTCTGTTAAAAAAATGTAAGCTCCTCCCCTCACTTCCGGTTCTGTGACTGCGGTTCTGTGGCTGTGGTTCTGAAACTGCTGGTGCTGCGGGTCTGCAGCTGGATACTATTGACATTAACAGGTATAGACAGAAAATATGATTATCCTGACCTGAGGTAATTTACTGAATCAAACTCACATTTCCTTTCGTTCTTTCTTTTCATCCAATGATGACATTAAAGTCATCTGTTGCTGCTTCTGGCGTTTCTTCGCTGACTGTGCCGCAACCGCGATACCTGCTCATCAGAACTTTCAGTGAGCTATTTTTAGAGTGTGCCCTGCTCGGTCCTGCTCCTCTGTGGCGATGACGGCGTGCGGTTAAAAAATCATAACAAACGATTTTGAAAGTGGGGGGGACACAAACGTGATTTTGAAAAGTGTCCCCAGTGGAAATTACGCCCCTGGTGTTGAGGAAAATGTGAACAGAAAAGGATGCTGTATGGATGACAGAAGAGGACGACGATACAGAGAACAGATCTACTGCTCCTTACTGCAGCCTTTCTGTGGCTCTTGAGAAGACTCAACTCTCCCCTCCACAAAATAAGACCTAAAACGATTTAAATCAGAGCGGAAACCCATAAAGTCATAAAGTCATGGCATTAAATGTTGCATGAACGGCAATGAATGAATATCTTTCTTAGTATTTTTCTCTTGTTTTCCAGTACAAATATCTAAACATCCTTAAATCAAGATTACTTGGCATTACTTTATGAAATAAATGACCCATAATCAGTTTTTTTTATGGTGTTAGTGCTATTAGCCTACACACTTATTTTATGTCTCACGTGCCTGTAATCAATGGGGTAAGAAGTTCTTGTATGTTTTTGTGTATCTGTTGTATTGGTTGTGAAGTCAAGTGTTTTGGGGCTGAAGATAAATTTCCTCATGTGTGGACAATAACTATTTCTATGAGACATTTACTTAACATGAAAAAAAGATATTAAGTCTTGTTTTCTGAGAAACTGAACAAAATGAAGTGAGTTTATGATCAAAACAAGAACAAATATCTGTCAGCGGAGAATGAAAACGTGTTTTCTTTTGAATGAAGTTGATTTCTCTGACTCCATTGATAGATATTTGTTATTGTTTTAATCACAAACTCACTTCATTTTGATCAGATTCTCATGGAACATGAATGAATTCATTTTTATTCTCCAGTAAATGTATCTTGTTTTATGAATCTTCAGACATTTGCACTGGAACACAAGACAGAAATCCTGAGGGAGAGCAACAGTTTTCTGCAGTTTGATCATTTGTCATTTTGCTCATCAGACTGTTTCCTTGATCCTATTGATAGGATGTCATTACGTTGCAGAAGGGCCAGGAACATCCTCAAGGACCCGTCACACCCAGGACACACTTGTTGTATACTTTTATAATTGTACTGTAGAGTCTAGTATGTTTGTTTTCTAACAGCAGTCAGGAGCAGTGCTCCTAGTTTCATTGTATACAGAAAAATACAATGACAATAAAGGCTTTTCTTTTTCAATATCTGTCACTGCATTTCTCCAGCAGCCACTGGATAGCGCTGCTCTCACACTCGAAGTTATGCTCTGTGGGTATGGCAAGCCCTTTTAACTTTTCATGTTTAAAACATCTGATTTGATGTTGAACTTGACACTCCATCACTGACGGAATTAACCGTCACAAAGCTGTTGGCTGGAGATGAAGCAAATTATCAAAATTAGACTATAAAAAATCATTGTAAATTTACAGCGTATTTACAGTGTAAATTTACAGTACTGAACTGTTTTCTAAAATGACGGCGTCTTACCATAAATGCACACGTGATCGGTGGGGGAAGGGGAACCAAAGGCTAGCTGATGCATCGAGGAGCATGGTTTCAGTGAAAGTTTTATATGCATGGATTTCATCTCAAGTTGACGCTCATTTACAGATAAGCAGATCAGAGTCTGAAATAAGTGTGTTCCATGTTTATTTGATATGTTTATTTTTTATGTGGGCACAATATTTTAATTTGCCTTTGACAAATCTAGCCAACCCTGAGGTTTAAGACGGTGAATTAGAGTAATTTACACATTCTTCCTCAAAGTTAAGTGTGTGTGTGTGTGCATGTGTGTGTTTTTGTAAGAAAGAGAGAGAGAGATTCTTGCAGCTAATTGCATGTTTTTTTTCTTTCCGGGTGTAAAATCCTGTAAATGTTCAACTTAAAATACTTGCGTTCGCTGATTATTTCATTGAATATGAATGTAACATATTCGGCAACAGTAGAATACGGCTTCCTACTGTAAAACGAACATGAGCACGCGATCGGTGGGGGAGGGGAGCAACGGTTAGCTTTTGATACCAGTGAGAGAAGCATCGGTCTCAGTGGATATATAGCCTAAACGGATTTTATCTCAAATTGAAGCTCGATTACAGATAGCAGATAACGGGGATCTGAAGTTTGCTTGATTATCTGAAACAATTATTTGCACAATCTTTATATTTACATTTTGTATTGGCGCCAACCCAGTGTGGTTTAAAATGGAGGGTTTGCTTAATTTGCATTCTTGTTGCTAAGTTAGGTGTGTGTGTAAAGTTGGCATATATTAACCTTATATATAGGGAAATTGAAAATAGGTGTGTAAACATAATTTTACTAAGGAAGCATATAAACTTGCCGCCTTTTGCATGAGCACTTGACTTGATCGGTGGGGGATGGGGAGAAACGTTTGCTTTTTCGGAGTGAGTGGATTAGTCATATTAGTAGAAGTTTTGTGCGGATTTCAACTTGAGTCGTATCTAAAGCAATTTAGAGTGTAATCTAAATATATTCTAACTTATTGTTTATTAAGTGGGATTTTGCACTGGATAAATTGGCACAAACCTCTATATAACAGAGGTAACATTACTTCATTTATTTACATTCTAACTTGTTCCTCATCCTCAAATACAGTTGTGTGTGTGTGTGTGTGTGTGTGTGAGAGAGAGAGAGAGAGAGAGAGAGAAGGAGAGCGCAGTAGACAGAATATTTTTAATTGTTTAAGTGTTTTGAATGAAAAGGTGAAGCATGTCCTGTCCCAGGATGAGAACATAGAGATAACACACCTGCTTGTCAAGATTCTAACGTTAATGTCCCACTTCCAGGAACATGAAGATGGACTGGTTTTGCATGCAGACGTAAGTATTTAATTTTCTTCTTTCCACTTCACTAAATTATATTATGTATTCTTATTTGTGTATTGTGTGTTCTCTACAGGTTGCTGCATCTACATCTGATGTTAAGAAGACACTCAATCTACCTGCCAGTCCTCGTCTGATTTTGCTGGGTTAGTGTGCCATTACATGTGATAAAGTAGAAACATTTACTAATGGTTGAGATGTAAAATAGTTAACATTGCTATGGTACACGATTGTTAAAATTGAATTTTCTTGAAGGTAGTTGTTTGAAATGAGTTGTGAAAAAATGTGTTGATTGTTATTGTTTTTATTTATTTGTTTTTTATTTTAGGTATGGCAGAGCCGGCAAATGCTGTATGATAGATGATAATCCTAGAGGCCTGTGTTATCTGTGAGTGTGTCCAGTCAACATTTTTGACTGCAGTTGCAACAGTGTTTGCTGTGTACTACATCTTCAACCTGCAGTATCAAGAGGAGGCTTGTTGCACATTAGAATTTTTTCAAAGGTGTTTTCCTTTTTGCTTATGTTTTTTTCACTCTCTTAGAATTTTTGGTAACATTTTATAATAAGTATACAGTAGTAAAGTAGTAAATCATTTGCAAACTAGTTAACTCAGCCTTTCTCCTGTGTTCTCCTTGTGTTCTTCCAGTGTCTGATATGTGAACAAAAACAGTTCATCATCTGAAACACTGTTAAATGTGGTTTTATTCACATGCCAGACACTGGGAGAAAATAGGAGAAAGGCGTGTAGATCCACAATAAATCCAAATGAGACAGCATCTATATAGATAGTTTGCAAATGATTTATAAGTGCTTTGTTACCGTATACTTATTATAAAATGTTACCAAATTAATATAAATTCTAAACCAAATTAATTAATCAGAATTTTGAGAAATGGTTATTGTATACTTTGGTGATTTGTAATGCAACTTTCCTTAGATGCTTCATTGGAATTAACCCAGAAAGAGGCTCAAAGACCTGGAGAGGTAAGGTAGTCTCCAAGAAGACGGAGAAGGTGATGAACAAGAAATCTGCTACAGTCAATCCAAAGGTTGCCTCTCTAAAAATCTCATGGATTTCGAATGGGATTTCATCTAGGCAAGTGAAGTTGCACATACTGTACATTTTCATTAAATACAGTTCTGTAAGACTTTAGCTGGCAGTACTTCCTCCAACCACTAGGGGTCACACTCCTGCCATGACCAGCCGTATTACTCCCAGCCACAAGGGGGCACAGAATGTCTGCTGCCTGCAATCTTCCTCCCAGTTGCCAGGGGGCAACCATTGGCAAGAACTCTCAGCTGTGCTTATCAATTATTGTTGATGATACTCACCTGTGTAGGGCCCTATTTAAGTTTGCCTTTAGCCATTGTGTTTTGTTCAGTCTTGAGCCTACCTACCTGTGTATCCTGTTGCTAACCGTGGTAAGCCATTGTGCTTGTTTTGTTTTCTTGTTTTTTTTGGTGACTATTGGAAGCCTCTCTCATCTCCGTGAGATTTTGCCATTCCTCTGCACTTGGGTCTAAGAAATCAGGAAGAGTGCCAGCTCTGTGTCCAGGAGATCAGGGTTCTAGCCCAGCTAAGACAACACTCAAGATTACTTGTCTATAGTCTGGCCGTCCCTGCATCTCTATCATTATAAGTTCTATACAAATTAAACTTGTTTAACAAGCATTTTAGAAGTAAAAAAAATAACATTTAAAAGTAATCAGTCGAAAAAGACTGATGCGACTCGTTTTGGTGACTAACATCGCGTCCCTGTAGTTTGCGTTGCATAAAATAAAATAATTAACAGCAAAGAAATGGTTTTATAGATAAAATATCCACAAACCTATATTTGACCAAAAAAATTTTGTCGGCGGCACTGAGAACTACTCTGAAGAGGATGCAGTCCGCACTCATTACAACCCCTCTGTTGTTGCGACTGTCCGGTCCCAGGTGCTGGGTTACACAAAAACTACCCAAACACACAAAAAAATGTTTGGGTTGAAATAAAATAATGATTTTATTAAAACCATGACTTGTTTAGAGTACATGCACACTATTAAAGCAACTGATGCAAGCTGTTAATCAGTTAAGCTGGTCCACTAATGTTGCTCGAATGCACCATTACCTCTCCGTCCTCTAATCACTTGCCGGAGCGGTCACCCCCTTTATTCCGGGACCTCGCAATTTCCAAATTAAGCACTGCTCATACTAGTGGTGTGGAAACAACGGTTGTTATTTTAGTCGAAGCGTAAAAACAAAATTTAAAAGGTAAAATAATATAAAATCATCAGTCGATTAAAAATAATGATGTCGACTAATTATCAGCATCGCCGCAGTTGATTACATCGACCAATCGTGACAGGCCTATTTACAATAAATCTTGAACTGATAAGAAGAAATTATACAATTAGCAATTAAAAATAGAAAATAAGCATTTTCTACTTCTATGAATAATTAAAAAATATATGTGAGTGCTCTGCACTGAAAAACATAATGTAAGATTTACTTGATAAAATCCTCGTAACAATTTGCACAAGTAGATTTTAAGTAAATTTGACTGCTCTAATATAAAGTACAACTCACGTGTCATTATCAGGTAAAATCTACTTAATATTTAACTCAACACTCATGAAGAAATGAAGTAAATCCGTTTCATAATTTTTTTTTCCAAATTCCATTTTTTGTTTCAATTTTTCCAAATTACGTTTTAATGGTTAAAATACATTTTAGAAATCAAATAGCATGTCCAATTAACTGAAATCCTGAAACCTATTCAGTTTAACAATTTATTAGTAATTCTTTTAGGAAATAAGTTTTTTTTCTCAAATTCCATTTTTATTCCTGTTACAATTAAAACATGGAAGAACAATTGTGTAATTATTCCTTAAACATAATTTGTAATGATTATTATTATTATTATTTTTATTACTATAATTGTTATTTTTATTATTATATTACTTTGAAAACGACATTCTACTGTAAAATAGTGATATATTTCTGTCACAATTACTTCTCATTAGACATAGGTTGATGTGAAGACGCTTGATTTTTTTGTGTGTGTACATGAAATGACGATAGTTTTTCACAAATAAAACTGTAAAATGCTGGTAAAGCGGCTTTCAAAGAAGCTCTTATATGAAGTTCATGTATTCCTGTCCTCATATAGTGAGAAAACAGGTGCTGAAAACACCACAAGTGTCACGTGTGCTTCAGTATCTTTGTAGTAAACAAAACCACGCATCTGCGCCATTCATACACACAGAACATGCAGTAATAATATTTAAATAGTATTTTTGCATTTTAATATTCCCCTACACTAATCCACATCGCGATATCAGTAGGTGTACAACACTATTTTAATGTATTCTTCCAAAATTTGTCAAATTCCGTGACAATCCACATTACTTGACTAATTCCGTTTTCATGACTGGATTCCGTGATTGCGTCCGTGTTTTCCACATCGTGGAACTCATAGGGCCCTAAGTTACCGAAATGTTTGTGTAGTATTATATATATGCTTTTTGTCATGTTCTTTTGACATTCTTTTGATGTTATTTTAACTTACAAAGGATTTTTTTCAATGTTTATGTTTCAGACTACACCCATCCCTGGCTACACTTGCATCAGAGTTGGTGACAGTTTTATGTTTTATGTTTCTGAAACGTTCTTGGACTGTTCTGCAAATCCTTGCCAGGTTTTGACTTTTATTACACCAAAATAAGATTGTTGTTTAGAAGTTGTTTGCCATTTCTGAAAGGCTGTTTTTAGGGGAACGTACACTCCAAGCCCATGCCCATGCAATGTCATACTCATAGCACACAGATACACCTTAAATGACTGCTTGTTTTGTGTTTTATATGGTCAACTTAAATCAGTTTAAATATGTCTACAGACTTCTGCAGGGTTAATTTTGCACATTGTCTGTTTTGTAATGCTATGGTTTTGTAATGCATTTTTCTTCTCTCTTCATCTCATCTTTCTCTAACATACACAAAGACTGATTCTTCCATTTTGATTGCTTTTTTGAGAAAGCATTTGAATTATTGCTTGGGCACTTAAATAAATACTGTGCTATAAGAAATACCCTCTTGGTCTTCTCTTTTCTGTGTATTTGCTGCTAAAATGACAAAAAAGCTGTAATTCAGAATACAGTAATAAAACTGTAAAATTACGGTACACTGCAGGAAACCCTGCTGCCAGTATATTACCATTAATTTACAAGGACATTTTTTTACAGTGTAGTGGATTTGATTGATTAAGGATTTAATATTGAAATACAGATAGAAATTCACTATGGGAAAATAAATTTAAATATAGGCTGCCAGCTGTTTTGTTGATCAGTGCTCTGTCTCACTCTGACTTTTATTACACCAAAATAAGATTGTTGTTTAGAAGTTGTTTGCCATTTCTGAAAGGCTGTTTTTAGGGGAACGTACACTCCAAGCCCATGCCCATGCAATGTCATACTCATAGCACACAGATACACCTTAAATGACTGCTTGTTTTGTGTTTTATATGGTCAACTTAAATCAGTTTAAATATGTCTACAGACTTCTGCAGGGTTAATTTTGCACATTGTCTGTTTTGTAATGCTATGGTTTTGTAATGCATTTTTCTTCTCTCTTCATCTCATCTTTCTCTAACATACACAAAGACTGATTCTTCCATTTTGATTGCTTTTTTGAGAAAGCATTTGAATTATTGCTTGGGCACTTAAATAAATACTGTGCTATAAGAAATACCCTCTTGGTCTTCTCTTTTCTGTGTATTTGCTGCTAAAATGACAAAAAAGCTGTAATTCAGAATACAGTAATAAAACTGTAAAATTACGGTACACTGCAGGAAACCCTGCTGCCAGTATATTACCATTAATTTACAAGGACATTTTTTTACAGTGTAGTGGATTTGATTGATTAAGGATTTAATATTGAAATACAGATAGAAATTCACTATGGGAAAATAAATTTAAATATAGGCTGCCAGCTGTTTTGTTGATCAGTGCTCTGTCTCACTCGGATTCCATTCTCATTACATTAAAGCAAGGTTTGCAGCAATCGTTTATCTGTCATCCATCGTCCACTGCTCATTTTGAAACATCTGTGATTCGTTTGCTGCTTTTAATAAAAAATGTGGCCATTTTTACAAAGTCTAAGGTTCCACTTTATATTAAGTGTCCCTAATACCTGTGTAATTACATAGTAACTAAATGTGTACATAGTATGTAACCACAGTGTAAGTACATATTGGTACATAGTATATACAGCTGTAATGTTTGTGTAACTACACATCTGTAACAACCCACTGAATGGTATGTGTAAGTACAAATGTGTAACAGGACATTGGTAACAACACTTTTTGGTAATGAAAGTACAAATGTGTAACAGGACTAACAGCACTTTTTGGTAACACTTTAGAACAATGGTACGTTGTTAACAAGTAACTATGCAGGAAGTAATAGGTAGTACTACATTAACACGTAACTTAATACTATTAACTAATAGAGAAGCAAGATTAACTAAGCAGTAAGTAGTAGCAAATTTAGGACAAAGGTAGTTCCTTATTAGATATTTGATAATTATTAAATAAAAATATCCTCATTGAGAACTACTTGCGAACTATGTCCAATTAATAAAGAATAACCAATTAATTACTAATCCCAACAGTAACGTCTTAAAAGTGAACAATTGGGTTATTTGTGGAAACTAATTTATGAATATGATATCCCCCAAATAAGTCGGCTACATTTGAAAATTGTGATTACTACTCTAACCAAAGGATGGATGTTCAAACTTAAACATAGACTAATAATAAAAATGAAAATTCCCTTAAAGGGGTCATATGATAATCGAAATCTTCCCACATAGCGAGGTAGATATGTGGGGGCATGTTAGAACGAGCCGTTTTAGGTAGGCGTGGTTAACTCTTAACTTTTATAAAGATTATCTCTTTGGATTTGAGACTTTAGTCTTTGCAACTTTACAGATCTTCTTTATGCACCAAGAGCTTGTAACACTCCAAAGGGAAAGGAAAAATTGAAATCGCATCATATGACCACTTTAAGTGTTAATGTAGTACTACCTATTACTTCCTGCATAGTTACTTGTTAACAATGTACCATTATTCTAAAGTGTTACCCACTTTTTTTTAAAGAATGTGTTACACTTTATATTAGATTTATCATGTAATTACTCTGATGTTACACAGCAGCGGCCAGTAAGTTAGGCTTTATATATAAATTGTGGTTGGTGTCCAGAATGTTACACTATATTAAGTGGACAGTTCCTGAGGAGTTACCATAAAAGTATGCTGGTATTACAGTGGTGCACCAACTCCAACTAGAGATCCAACTCCTCCCACTTTACATATCCCTAAACCTACCCATCTCCACCCCCTGCATCAAATGGTTCCAATTACTCTTATACATATTGTTGTTACAAAATGTAGTTTGTACTTACACAAACCTTCCTGAGGATTGTTACATGTGTGTAGTTACAGATATATTACAGCTGTAGATACTATGTACCAATGTGAACTTACACTGTGGTTACATACTACGTACACATTTAGTTACTATGTAAGTACACAGGTATTAGGTGGCTGAACAAAAAAAAAGTATTTACAAATCCATTGTCCACATAGTTGATTGGTCCAAACTCGAGGAAGCATTTATTGCTTATTAAAAAATAAAAATACAAAATGAAAAACAAAACCTCAATAGAGTAAAGGATTGCAAAGATATAAAGTAGATCGGAGCTTGAGTCAACACATGGAGTCAGCCCGAGAGGTCAAAGACTGTCACACTGTTTAGCCACACCCTCAGGTAACATCACAGGTCTTTTTATCTCAGAGGCCTTGCATCTCCACCTGAGCCACTAGATGGGGTCAACTTAAAAAACACATAGAAATACAAAAAATTTAACAAATTATCTTTGCATAAAACATACAGTATTTTTGCTCCTACATATCCGGCCCCTGAATGTTTTAAGCTTAACATAAAGCATTTACATAAATATTTACAAAAGGAGCTACTAAATTATAATCCCAATATTATAATAATAAAGAAAGAAACTACTTTCCTTTGGCATGATCACTGTTGATTTTCTCCTTCCAATAGTAGGCACAGCTTTGTGAGTGGTCACTCCAAGACACTTGTCTTTGTTTGCAGTTTGACTGACCAAACCATACCATTTAAGTCAGGTTTTGTTTCCACTATTCTTGCAAGTGGCCATGATGAGCGTGGAGAGGTAGGGTCAACCACCACAACAATATCTCCAACTTTGAGATGTGTTCTTGCCTTAGACCACTTCTGTTTCTCTTGCATAACTGTTGCATACTCTTATGTCCATCTCCTCCAGAACACATTCACCAAATACTGCACTTGTCTCCACCGGCATCTGCTGTACAAGTCATATCTGGAAAACTCACCAGGAGGTAAAACAGGTTGAGAATTATTCAAGAGAATGTGAATGTTAGGGCTAAGAGCCTCCAGGTCGAAAGGATCAGAGGATGCAGTGGTGATTGGGCGGTTGTTAAGAATTGCCTCAACTTCACAGAACAATGTCTGGAGACCTTCATCATCTACAACTTGTTGGTGTAAAAGAGAATTCAGAATCCATCTTACAGACCGAATAAGTCTTTCCACACGCCACCATGGTGAGATGCCCCTGAAGGGTTGAAACTCCAGTCAAATCCTCTTTGGAGCATGGCATTCTGGATTTTACCACTGTTCAAATCGGTGAAAGCCTTTTTGAGTTCTCTATAAGCACCAACTAGATTAGTTCTGTTGTCTGACCAAATGTGTTTTACCTGTCCTCTCCTACATACAAATTTTCTTAAGGCATGAATACAGAAGTCAGTATCAAGGGAGCTAGCCATTTCAAGATGAAGTGCCCTGCACGCACGACAAACATGTAAAAAGGACACCATATCTTTTGACAAAATTCCTTCCTCTTTTTGTTTATATTGGACCGAAATAGTCCATTCCAACATTTGTGAATGGTGGAAGATCAGGTTGGGTTCTTTCTTATGGCAAATCAGCCATGTTCTGTTCCTCTGTTTTGCCTTTCAAACGTCTGCATGTCACACATTTAGAAATTACTTTTCTTGCTGCAGTGTTGCCACTAATGATCCAATATTTCCTATGCAATTGGGCAAAAATATAATTTCTTCCACAATGTCCATACCTTTCATGAATGTGGTGAAGCAACAGATTGGGGATATGAGATTCTTTCGGAAGAATGATAGGATGCTTCATGATCTCAGACATTGTTGCACTTGACAGTCGTCCTCCTACTCTCAGTAATCTATTTTGTTACATTGGCTTGTAGATGGTACTTTTTCTTTGAACATTGTGTGGAGGAGTTTTTTACTTTGCAAACTCATTTGGGAAAGCCTGCCTTTGAGTAAAAGCACCAACAGCCTTTTCTGCTCTCCCAATATCTTTTGTGGGTATAAGTGCTGACCACTAAGTGTTGCACTGAGGACATGCAGCTTGGAGGTCACTTTCTGATGGTGTGTACGAGTGCGGATGTTAGCCTCAAGTTCCTTACTTTTAGCAGCAAAAATTAACAGGATGTCCTCAAATTTTTCATACCAGACAACTGCTTTCAATAACCTGGTCCAATCTGAGAAATAGGAAAGAAGTTTATCAGTAGGATTCTGTTGATCTTGAGTTACAATGTTACACACGACAGTACAACTCTTGACCTCTGGATCATTTTGTGTAAGACTCTTGCTTATACCCTTCCATAGGCCAGCTGTGTTCTGGTTCCCAGAGGAATTCGGGGCCACATATCCACCGTTTACTTTCCAAAAATATTGGTACACTCACCCCCCTGGATGCATCATCTGCCGGATTGTTCCTACCGGTTACATACCTCTATTGTTGTATGCTGGTGTTGTCTCTTATGAATGATACTCTATTAGCAACATAAGTGTAGAATCTTGCCTTGTCATTGGCTATGTATTTTAATACTGCCTGACTGTCTGTCCAAAACAAGGAGTCCTTCGGGGGAGTTACAACTCTGACCTGAGTATCTTGTCCACTTTGACAGAGACCTCAGCCGCTGCTAATTCAAGCCGTGGAATCATCATCTGCTTTAAAGGAGCAACCCTTGCCTTTCCAATCATAAAAGAGACATGAATGTTACCTTGCTCATTGGTCATTCTGATGTAACATACAGTTCCATATCCAAGTTCGCTGGCATCAGCAAAATTATGCAATTGGAGTGACTGTGGCTTTCCAAATTCATTTGATTTCTGACAGCATGGCACACTGAAGGATGTTAGCTTGGGAAGGTCATGAATCCAACTTAGCCATAGTTTAGACTGAGAAGAGGGTATTGGCTCGTCCCATCCATAGCCTTCTTTACACAGCTGCTGTAACAATTGTTTAACTGAAAGAGTGAGGGGTGCCAAAATGCCAAGAGGATCAAACACAGAGCTCACCATAGAGAGAATTCCTCTTCGAGTGTGTGGCTTTTTGGTGACTGTGGTGTTAAATCTAAAGGTGTCATCTTCTACATTCCATTGAAGTCCTAATGCATGTTCAGTTGGCAGTTTGTCATTGTCTAAATCCAAGGACCTAATGTCTTTCCCTCTTTGTTCCTCTTCAGGGGAAGATAGGACAGTTCTACTGTTGCTAACCCATTTGGTGAGTTGCAATCCTTCCATGATGCACAAATCCACCAGGTCTGATCTCAGTTGCACTGCTTCCTGTACTGTGGGCACAGACACTAGACAATCGTCAACATAAAAATTATGAATCACTGTTTCAGTTACCTGTTGTCTCATGTGACTATTGTCTTCCGCCGTTCTTCGCAAAGCATAGCTTGCACAGATGGGAGAGGAGACTGCAACAAAAAGGTGCACAAACATGCGATGGTCTTTTGGATTTTGCCCAATGTCCCCTTCTGGCCACCATAAGAAGCACAGAAAGTTAACATCTGATCTTGGGACCCTTACTTTGTAGTACATAGATTTTATATCCACCATCATTACAATGGGTTCTTGCCGAAATCTAAGCAGGACTCCAACCAATGAGTTGGTAAGATCAGGCCCTTGCAAAAGTTCTGTGTTCAGGGACACACCTTGATATGCTGCACCACAATTAAACACCACTCTGAATGATTTCTTTTTGGGGTGCTAGACTGCATGATAAGGAATATACCAGGTTCTCCCTTTCACTTGATCTACCTCTTCCTGTGGGACCACCTCAGCATATTCCTTATCCATCATGTCACTGAGAAAAGATATGTACTCATTATGGAATGACTCATTTCTCTTGAACTTCATTTCTAGGCTCAGAAGACGTTACATGGCCATATGACGATTGTTGGGCATTATCACATCATCTTTTCTAAAGGGTAAGTTAAGTGTGTAGTGCCCATCCAAGAGAGAGATTGACTCATTTACAATTTTTAGATACTGTTTGTCCTCAAATGACATTTCACGTTTTTCTTCTGAGGCCTTTTCATTAAAATCATGATTGTACGGTCTAATCAGCAGTTTTTCTACTGAGATTCTATTTGTGGTAGCAGATTGACAATCATTGCTTGCACTAGAATCCCCTCTTAAGGGTCCATTGATTACCCATCCAACCAAGGTCTTGGCTGCGTATGGGCCTTCACCTTGACTATTTATGATTTCCCAGGGTTCTATGATCTTTGAGGTGTTGGTTCCTATTAGCAGCTCGATGTTGCCATCAATCTCTGGGATATCAACTTTTTGCAGGTATGACCATAGCAAGGTCCTGTCTTCTCAGTGAGCTTAATAACCATCAACACAATTGGACTGTTGAAACTAACATTAATCCAGTACAAAGAACAGACAGAAACTGAGGGCTTATAAAGACAGGCAAACTAAGGAGCAAACGAGATGATTAATGCAACACAGGTGATCTGAATAAACGATGATTAACTAAATGAGAACAGGAACTGAACCAAATAAGGGCAGACAGAAACTAAACAGAAACAAACATGGGACAAACACTAACTTGCTCTATTCTTTTTCTATTCTATCTGAATTCTTTTTATTTATTATATGATTTAAAAAAACAACTTGCTAGTAAAGACTCCTTTACTTCTACTCCTTCTTCGTGTGCCTTTTACAACCATGACTGCATGACAGTGTTAGAAGCCTTTTTTGCTTTTGCTAATCAGAAGTCAGAATTATAATTGTATAGTAAATAAAAAGAAAACAAATAGATAGAATGCAAAAAGATTAGAGAAGCAAATGTAATTTTTTTTAAGAAAACAAGCAGTTAGTAAATAAATAGAGCACAAGTCTAAAGGGATAAGTCTAAAAGAATAGAATTAGAATAGAGAGTGCTAGAGTTAAAGGGTCAAATAAAGATGGAAGAGATGTGTTTTTAGCCGATTCTTGAAGATGGCTAAGGACTGAGTTGGGCAGGTCATTCCGATAGGAGGGAGCATTTAATTTAAAAGACAGAGAAAGTGAATTTGTGCTTCTTTGGGATGGCACAATAAAGCGCTGTTCACTTGCAGAATGCAAGCTTCTAGAGGGCACGTGAGTCTGAAGTAATGAATTTAGGTAAAGGGGTGCAGAACCAGTGGTGGTTTTGTAGGCAAACATCAATGCCTTGAATTTTATGCGAGCAGCTATTGGTAGCCAGTGCAGATTGATAAACATATGTATGACGTGCATTCTTTTTGGCTTGTTAAAATTAATCTTACTGCGGCATTCTGGATTAATTGTAAAGGTTTGCTAGAACTGGCTGGAAGACCTGCTAAGAGAGCATTGCAATAGTCCAGCCTGGACAGAACAAGAGCTTGAACAAGCAGTTGTGAAGCATGTTCTGAAAGAGAGGGCCTGATTATCTTGATGTTGAATAAAGCAAATCTGCAGGACCGGGCAGTTTTAGCAATGTGGTCTGAGAAAGTCAGCTGATCATCCAGGAACAAGGAGTGTGTTGCATGTTCTGAAAGAAAGGGCCTGATCGTCCTAATGTTGAATAAAGCAAATCTGCAGGACCGGGCAGTTTTAGCAATGTGGTCTGAGAAAGTCAGCTGATCATCCAGGAACAAGGAGTGTGTTGCATGTTCTGAAAGAAAGGGCCTGATCGTCCTAATGTTGAATAAAGCAAATCTGCAGGACCGGGCAGTTTTAGCAATGTGGTCTGAGAAAGGAAAACTCACCAGGAGGTAAAACAGGTTGAGAATTATTCAAGAGAATGTGAATGTTAGGGCTAAGAGCCTCCAGGTCGAAAGGATCAGAGGATGCAGTGGTGATTGGGCGGTTGTTAAGAATTGCCTCAACTTCACAGAACAATGTCTGGAGACCTTCATCATCTACAACTTGTTGGTGTAAAAGAGAATTCAGAATCCATCTTACAGACCGAATAAGTCTTTCCACACGCCACCATGGTGAGATGCCCCTGAAGGGTTGAAACTCCAGTCAAATCCTCTTTGGAGCATGGCATTCTGGATTTTACCACTGTTCAAATCGGTGAAAGCCTTTTTGAGTTCTCTATAAGCACCAACTAGATTAGTTCTGTTGTCTGACCAAATGTGTTTTACCTGTCCTCTCCTACATACAAATTTTCTTAAGGCATGAATACAGAAGTCAGTATCAAGGGAGCTAGCCATTTCAAGATGAAGTGCCCTGCACGCACGACAAACATGTAAAAAGGACACCATATCTTTTGACAAAATTCCTTCCTCTTTTTGTTTATATTGGACCGAAATAGTCCATTCCAACATTTGTGAATGGTGGAAGATCAGGTTGGGTTCTTTCTTATGGCAAATCAGCCATGTTCTGTTCCTCTGTTTTGCCTTTCAAACGTCTGCATGTCACACATTTAGAAATTACTTTTCTTGCTGCAGTGTTGCCACTAATGATCCAATATTTCCTATGCAATTGGGCAAAAATATAATTTCTTCCACAATGTCCATACCTTTCATGAATGTGGTGAAGCAACAGATTGGGGATATGAGATTCTTTCGGAAGAATGATAGGATGCTTCATGATCTCAGACATTGTTGCACTTGACAGTCGTCCTCCTACTCTCAGTAATCTATTTTGTTACATTGGCTTGTAGATGGTACTTTTTCTTTGAACATTGTGTGGAGGAGTTTTTTACTTTGCAAACTCATTTGGGAAAGCCTGCCTTTGAGTAAAAGCACCAACAGCCTTTTCTGCTCTCCCAATATCTTTTGTGGGTATAAGTGCTGACCACTAAGTGTTGCACTGAGGACATGCAGCTTGGAGGTCACTTTCTGATGGTGTGTACGAGTGCGGATGTTAGCCTCAAGTTCCTTACTTTTAGCAGCAAAAATTAACAGGATGTCCTCAAATTTTTCATACCAGACAACTGCTTTCAATAACCTGGTCCAATCTGAGAAATAGGAAAGAAGTTTATCAGTAGGATTCTGTTGATCTTGAGTTACAATGTTACACACGACAGTACAACTCTTGACCTCTGGATCATTTTGTGTAAGACTCTTGCTTATACCCTTCCATAGGCCAGCTGTGTTCTGGTTCCCAGAGGAATTCGGGGCCACATATCCACCGTTTACTTTCCAAAAATATTGGTACACTCACCCCCCTGGATGCATCATCTGCCGGATTGTTCCTACCGGTTACATACCTCTATTGTTGTATGCTGGTGTTGTCTCTTATGAATGATACTCTATTAGCAACATAAGTGTAGAATCTTGCCTTGTCATTGGCTATGTATTTTAATACTGCCTGACTGTCTGTCCAAAACAAGGAGTCCTTCGGGGGAGTTACAACTCTGACCTGAGTATCTTGTCCACTTTGACAGAGACCTCAGCCGCTGCTAATTCAAGCCGTGGAATCATCATCTGCTTTAAAGGAGCAACCCTTGCCTTTCCAATCATAAAAGAGACATGAATGTTACCTTGCTCATTGGTCATTCTGATGTAACATACAGTTCCATATCCAAGTTCGCTGGCATCAGCAAAATTATGCAATTGGAGTGACTGTGGCTTTCCAAATTCATTTGATTTCTGACAGCATGGCACACTGAAGGATGTTAGCTTGGGAAGGTCATGAATCCAACTTAGCCATAGTTTAGACTGAGAAGAGGGTATTGGCTCGTCCCATCCATAGCCTTCTTTACACAGCTGCTGTAACAATTGTTTAACTGAAAGAGTGAGGGGTGCCAAAATGCCAAGAGGATCAAACACAGAGCTCACCATAGAGAGAATTCCTCTTCGAGTGTGTGGCTTTTTGGTGACTGTGGTGTTAAATCTAAAGGTGTCATCTTCTACATTCCATTGAAGTCCTAATGCATGTTCAGTTGGCAGTTTGTCATTGTCTAAATCCAAGGACCTAATGTCTTTCCCTCTTTGTTCCTCTTCAGGGGAAGATAGGACAGTTCTACTGTTGCTAACCCATTTGGTGAGTTGCAATCCTTCCATGATGCACAAATCCACCAGGTCTGATCTCAGTTGCACTGCTTCCTGTACTGTGGGCACAGACACTAGACAATCGTCAACATAAAAATTATGAATCACTGTTTCAGTTACCTGTTGTCTCATGTGACTATTGTCTTCCGCCGTTCTTCGCAAAGCATAGCTTGCACAGATGGGAGAGGAGACTGCAACAAAAAGGTGCACAAACATGCGATGGTCTTTTGGATTTTGCCCAATGTCCCCTTCTGGCCACCATAAGAAGCACAGAAAGTTAACATCTGATCTTGGGACCCTTACTTTGTAGTACATAGATTTTATATCCACCATCATTACAATGGGTTCTTGCCGAAATCTAAGCAGGACTCCAACCAATGAGTTGGTAAGATCAGGCCCTTGCAAAAGTTCTGTGTTCAGGGACACACCTTGATATGCTGCACCACAATTAAACACCACTCTGAATGATTTCTTTTTGGGGTGCTAGACTGCATGATAAGGAATATACCAGGTTCTCCCTTTCACTTGATCTACCTCTTCCTGTGGGACCACCTCAGCATATTCCTTATCCATCATGTCACTGAGAAAAGATATGTACTCATTATGGAATGACTCATTTCTCTTGAACTTCATTTCTAGGCTCAGAAGACGTTACATGGCCATATGACGATTGTTGGGCATTATCACATCATCTTTTCTAAAGGGTAAGTTAAGTGTGTAGTGCCCATCCAAGAGAGAGATTGACTCATTTACAATTTTTAGATACTGTTTGTCCTCAAATGACATTTCACGTTTTTCTTCTGAGGCCTTTTCATTAAAATCATGATTGTACGGTCTAATCAGCAGTTTTTCTACTGAGATTCTATTTGTGGTAGCAGATTGACAATCATTGCTTGCACTAGAATCCCCTCTTAAGGGTCCATTGATTACCCATCCAACCAAGGTCTTGGCTGCGTATGGGCCTTCACCTTGACTATTTATGATTTCCCAGGGTTCTATGATCTTTGAGGTGTTGGTTCCTATTAGCAGCTCGATGTTGCCATCAATCTCTGGGATATCAACTTTTTGCAGGTATGACCATAGCAAGGTCCTGTCTTCTCAGTGAGCTTAATAACCATCAACACAATTGGACTGTTGAAACTAACATTAATCCAGTACAAAGAACAGACAGAAACTGAGGGCTTATAAAGACAGGCAAACTAAGGAGCAAACGAGATGATTAATGCAACACAGGTGATCTGAATAAACGATGATTAACTAAATGAGAACAGGAACTGAACCAAATAAGGGCAGACAGAAACTAAACAGAAACAAACATGGGACAAACACTAACTTGCTCTATTCTTTTTCTATTCTATCTGAATTCTTTTTATTTATTATATGATTTAAAAAAACAACTTGCTAGTAAAGACTCCTTTACTTCTACTCCTTCTTCGTGTGCCTTTTACAACCATGACTGCATGACAGTGTTAGAAGCCTTTTTTGCTTTTGCTAATCAGAAGTCAGAATTATAATTGTATAGTAAATAAAAAGAAAACAAATAGATAGAATGCAAAAAGATTAGAGAAGCAAATGTAATTTTTTTTAAGAAAACAAGCAGTTAGTAAATAAATAGAGTGCAAGTCTAAAAGGGGCAAGTTTTTAAATTATTTTTTATAAAGAATAGAATTAGAATAGAGAGTGCTAGAGTTAAAGGGTCAAATAAAGATGGAAGAGATGTGTTTTTAGCCGATTCTTGAAGATGGCTAAGGACTGAGTTGGGCAGGTCATTCCGATAGGAGGGAGCATTTAATTTAAAAGACAGAGAAAGTGAATTTGTGCTTCTTTGGGATGGCACAATAAAGCGCTGTTCACTTGCAGAATGCAAGCTTCTAGAGGGCACGTGAGTCTGAAGTAATGAATTTAGGTAAAGGGGTGCAGAACCAGTGGTGGTTTTGTAGGCAAACATCAATGCCTTGAATTTTATGCGAGCAGCTATTGGTAGCCAGTGCAGATTGATAAACATATGTATGACGTGCATTCTTTTTGGCTTGTTAAAATTAATCTTACTGCGGCATTCTGGATTAATTGTAAAGGTTTGCTAGAACTGGCTGGAAGACCTGCTAAGAGAGCATTGCAATAGTCCAGCCTGGACAGAACAAGAGCTTGAACAAGCAGTTGTGAAGCATGTTCTGAAAGAGAGGGCCTGATTATCTTGATGTTGAATAAAGCAAATCTGCAGGACCGGGCAGTTTTAGCAATGTGGTCTGAGAAAGTCAGCTGATCATCCAGGAACAAGGAGTGTGTTGCATGTTCTGAAAGAAAGGGCCTGATCGTCCTAATGTTGAATAAAGCAAATCTGCAGGACCGGGCAGTTTTAGCAATGTGGTCTGAGAAACTCAGCTTATCATCAATCACAACTCCAAGGTTTCTAGCTGTTTTTGAAGGAGTTATGGTTGATGAGCCTAACTGGATGGTGAAATTTTGATAAAGTGAGGGGCTTGTTGAAACCACAAGCAGTTCTGTCTTAGCCAGGTTGAGTTGAAGGTGATGGTCCATCATCCAACAAGAAATGTCTGTTAAACATGCTGAGATGCAAGCAGCTATCGTCAGATAATCAGGATGGAATGAGAGGTAGAGTTGATTGTCATCAGCATGGCAGTGATATGAAAAGCCATGTTTCTGAATGACAGAACCTAGTGATGCCATGTAGACAGAGAAGAGAAGTGGTCCAAGAACTGAGCCCTGAGGCACCCCAGTAGCTAGATGTTGCGACTTGGACAACTCACTTCTCCAAGATACCTTGAAGGACCTATCTGAGAGGTAAGACTCAAACCACTGGCGTGCGGTTCCTGAGATGCCAGGAGAATCTGGTGGTTCACCGTATCAAAAGCAGCAGACAGATCCAGCAAAATAAGTATAGAAGATTTGGAAGCTGCTCTTGCCAGTCTTAGGGCTTCAACAACTGAGAGCAAGGCAGTCTCTGTCGAATGTCCACTTCTGAAGCCAGACTGGTTGTTGACCAGGAGACTTGGTTGAACACAACTCGTTCAAGTGTTTTTGCAATGAAAGGTAGAAGGGGAACCGGTCTGTAGTTCTCTAAAAGAGATGGGTTAAGGGTGGGTTTCTTAAGCAGTGGGGTTATACGAGCAGGTCTAAATGCTGAGGGAAAAACACCAGTGTGAAGGGATATGTTAATGATGTGAGTGAGTGCAGGTACAACTGCAGGAGAAATGGCTTGAAGGAGATGAGATAGAATAAGATCAAGCGGACAAGTAGTAGGATGATTAGAAAAGATGAGTTTAGAGACTTCTGCCTCAGAGGGTGAAGAGAAGGATGTGAATGAGTGTATGTTTGCTGGTAAGATGTGTTTGACAGTTTGATTTGCAATTTTATTAATGAAGAATGTGGCAAAGTCATCAGCTGTTAGAGTTGATGAAGGAGAGGGAGGAGGAGGACAAAGGAGGGAGGAAAATGTTTTAAAGAACATGTGAGAGTTAGGCGATTTGTTAATTTTGTTGTGATAGTATGTCATTTTAGCAGTGGAGACATTAGCAGAGAATGAAGAAAGGAGTGATCGATATACATTAAGGTCAGTAGGATTTTGTGATTTGCGCCATACACTTTGTTTAGAACGATGCTCACGGAGAACATCAGACAGCCAAGGGGCAGAAGGGGTGGTATGAGCTGGCCTGGAAGACAAGGGGCAGAAGAGGTGGTACGAGCTGGCCTGGAAGACAAGGGGCAGACAGTGTCTAAACAAGATGTAAGAGTGGAGGAGAAAGTATCTGTAGCACTGTTAACATCAAGAGATGATAACTGTTCAGGGGAAGGAAGCGAAGATGAAACCATAGCAGATAGCCGGGAGGGTGAGAGTGAATGTAGGTTACGTCGAAAAGTGACATGTGGACCCCTGTGTTGTGTCAGGAACCATGTTGAGGTTAAGAGTGAGGAGGAAGTGATCCGAGGTGTGCAGTGGAGTAACCAGCACATGATCAGTGGAGCAGTGTCGTGTGTAAATAAGGTCTAGTTGGTTGCCTGATTTGTGAGTAGCCATAGTTCAATCATGACAACTCTCAGAAGATTTTAGCATGGTGATGGATATGACAATGTTAATGGATTTGGTCTTGGCAGAATAGATCTGCTATGCTGCTGCTGCTGTTGGTTATTGCTGTAGTTGTAGATTATTGCTGCTGCTGCAAGCAAGTACAGGAACTTGCCAATGCCAATGCATACGGCGATACAGTGCCGTGAGTATTTACGTAAGTCAGGAAACTGTTGAATAAAGTAATCATTTTTTTGTTTTATTGCGCACAAAAAGTATTCTCGTCACTTCATAAAATAAGGTTGAACCACTGGAGTCACATGGACTATTTTAATGTGAAGATTGTTTAATGGGTCTGTATAGTTTTATTTGTTTACCTTTTTGTTTCATCTGTTTTTTAAATAATTTGTTAAATAATTGAGTTCAAACATTGAATAAAATTATTTTTGTGAAATGCCTGTGAATGTTATTGATGTTCAGATACATTTTACTTAACACATTATCAGTATTAATATCTCATATATGATTTCAAGTAATATTTAAAAAATATTTCAAGTAAAGATTACTGAGGAAAAAGATAACTAGGACTCATGTAAAAAAATTAAGTATGTTTATAAGCATCACTTAAATTAAATGTACATACAAAGGATGAGGAACCCTTACTTGGGAATTTCTTGTTAAAACTACTAATACTTGTGTTTATCCTTTACTTGGACCGTTCAGATATATTTACTAACATTTTCTGAGTGAAAATTGTTACATAGCTTTTTTCAAGTAAATCTCACACCAACTTTGTTTCAGTTCTTGACATTTTATGGCTTTTTCATAACATTATGGCTTATTTTCATAACATATTTTCATAAAATGATGGCATTATTTTCATAATGTTATGACCCTTTTTTAAATGTATTATTGCTTTCCATAGCAGAAAATATTTCAGGAGGATTTCCATGCACTAGGAAGACACTGTGGGTAAAATTAGAGCAAAACACTAAAAAAAAAGCGACAATTGCTCTCTTTCAAACTAGACAGTATTTTGAGACATCAAATCTGCACTCATCTCAGGAGGCCTTTTCTCAAAGAAAGTCAACTTAATTTTGTTACACTCTTAACATACCTCATTTAGCCTAAATTATTGGGACCATAATGTATCATTCACAGAAGGCAATGCCATAATTTACAGTGCAAAGAGAGAATTGTTGATTATAGAAGTAATTCATTCAATTCTAAAAGGTATAGATAATAATTAATAATTAAAGTAATAAAAAATTATATTTTCAGTTAGAAGGCTGCTACCTATTTAGTAGCCAGTGAGGCAATTTACTAGATTTTCGAAAAATCTAAAAAGGCAAAACACTAAATTTTCTCTCAATTTAATCACATTGCTGACCACGAGAAACAATTGAAATAAAATATAAAGAGATCTCATGCTATATGTACATTTTCCTATGGCTATTTATTCCTATTTTTTGTCTAAGAAGGAAAGTCCTTTGTGAATTCTACTGTATAAAAGCATTTAAAAAGGTTTTCAGTTGAATTCAGCAAAATTCAAACTGAATTTACAAATATCCCTTTTTGAGAAAAAAACCCAATAAATCATGAATTAAATCTATTTGCTTTCACCCCAAAGATACACAACCCTACATCATACCATCTCTCTATAACGCCATTGATTTCTATATAATGAAAGAGACACCGTAAAAGTGGTGTTTACATGATAAGTGCGGAGAAGTGACAACAAGTGGCCCCACACTGTTGCATCAGGCAGCTGTAGCAAAGAGTTAACGTTAACATGAAACGTAGCATCTTTCTATTACTCTGAGCCTTGGTCTTCTCATTTCCATACAGAAATTAATTTGCTTTGCATAGTTGCTTTCCTCTATTTGTGAAATATATTTATTTAGCACTATTCACAAGAACATGCATAACTTCTTTCATCTCTATGCTCAGACTAATGATGCTTCGGGGAACACCTGGAACTAGCTGTACTTTATTCCTCTCGTCAGAGCCGATCCTCCCTGTACGTAAAGTACACAAGCTGCATAGGGCCCCCGAAACACCAGGGGGCCCCCTTGCTCTCAAAGATGATTTAATTTTAGTTTAGTTTTTTGAATTTGGTCAGCAGTTATGAAAACCGCTTATGTCATTTATTTTAATGCGTGCGCTGTCGACCCTTTGTATGTAAAAATCTGTCAAATCTTGTAACATGAATGTCATACAGTGGAGACAAAAATAAATTAAAAAACGAGTTGAAAGCATACCGAGCCACGGAAGAGACACCGTTTCTCAAGTGGACAAAGGCGTTTCATTCATTCATAACTCGTCATTCATACACATTTCCATCGATTATGTGGACCAGCCTGGTATGTCCACCACAGAGACCTAGCATCTTGTCCCACAAGAGCACAACAGCTTTAAGATTTCACAAGCATATATGTTAATATTGTGACTGTTTCCTCTTGTCCCACAATGCACAGAACAGTTGCTTTATATTGATCTTGATCTTGAATGCTTTTTTTGCGCTCGTATCACTAACAGGTTTCAGAGTGCCCACTGGATGTCTGGACACTGGAATATCAACCTTGACATCTTCCATCTTCTGATATTGAGTACTGAATGCAGTGCTCATGGTGTCATATCCAGATGATGTTGCATCATTTCCTGGACGCCCAAGCCAACTACTTACTTTAACAGTACAGTTGAGAACATCAACTCCAAATACACTGTTTCCATCAGAAAATCCAGAATCTCCACTCACTGAAAACACATTGGTTTTTAATGTTAGACATTTTGGTTACAGTACATATAGTAAAGCTACTATGGAAATCATTGCTCTTTCCATGCATCATTTATAGGTACATTGTGCCTCTCTAAACATACTGTAAATGTAAATAATAGTATAGATATGTTAAAATAGTAGACTGCACATTTATATGTATTGTGCATGTAATATGAAAATGTATTCTATATAATTTACATTATTATTATAGCTTATATATTTGTATATAAACAGAAACATACTATTTGGGATTGAGCCATCAAAACTTCCTTTTAGTTGGTGAGGTGACAGCTTGGGGTTTTCATCTGGATCCACCACTAGTGTTTTCAACACCCTGTCAATAAGTTCATCCTCACGTTTCACCCACTCCTCTTCAGTCAGTGTCTTTGACCCACTGAGCCACCTGAGGACTGCTGGCTTGGAAGTATTCACCTCTATTTCTTGCCACCATTTGTTCAATCATCTTTAACAAGTCTCTGACTTGAGATCTGTGTAGCGTCTGGAACACTCCAACACACAATATATATTTTGTTAGCTAGATTTCACAAATACTTTGTAACACCCCAGGACGCCGAACAAGACCCTGGTTTCATGGTAACCCGACACATTTACAACCTTGTGGAATGCGAGCCGGCTCTCATTCTGCTTTCTCCAGAAACAAGGGGTACAAATGCACAGGAGAAATGGACTGTTCTACTAATTAATTCATAGGAAAACCTTCTTTGAATGAACACCCATTTTCTTCAGGCCAGTGTGTATATTATTGCTGTGTTGTATTTAATCTGTTGTATTATAGACTATTTTTATCCGTGCTTACGATAAACCATTATTCCAGTCATTCTCTATCACATGATATCTGTTTCCACACTTACTTATCAACTCTTGCAAAGCTTCTCCTTCACATGCAATATACTCCTCAACTGGTTCATTCTTCAGCCAGAGTGCCTCAGTGAATAATATTATTGTATGTCTCCAGACATTCTCTCTACAAAGGCTCATGAGCTCATTTACTGTTTGTTGACATTTCTTTGTAAAAGGCTTGCATACAGGAAACACTAGCAGGAATGCATGAGGTCCTGGAGAACAAACTTCCAGACTGCACAACATTTCTTTTGCATTTTCCAGAGTTGATGTGGACCAGCCACTGAGACATGACGTCCCTCAACTTTCCTCTGTTTTGTTACACATTGGATTTCATGACCCTAGAAGAAATTACAATGAAATCTAGCCACATGAGGTCACAAGCCAGTGTACCTTTTGTGCCGGTCCCAAGCCCGGATAAATAGAGAGGGTTGTGTCAGCAATGGCATCCGACTTAAAACTTTTGCCAAATTCATTATGCGAATCACGAAAATGACTTCCATACCGGATCAGTCGGGGCCCGGGTTAACAACGACCGCCATCGGTGCTGTTGACCTACAGGGCACTGGTGGAAATTGGGCTACTGTTGGTCGAAGAAGGAGAGGAGGAAGGTGTGTGAGAGGAGGAAGGCGTGTCCGTAGGCAGAGAGAGAGGAGGAAAAGCAGGAGTTTAGGACTGAAAGTAGGGACTCTGAATGTTGGTACGATGACAGGTAAAGGCAGGGAGCTGGTAGATATGATGCAGAGGAGGAAAGTCGACATTCTGTGTGTCCAGGAGACCAGGTGGAAAGGGAGCAAGGCTAGAAGCATTGGAGCAGGGTTTAAACTGTTTTATCATGGTGTAGACGGGAAGAGAAATGGAGTAGGAGTAATCCTGAAGGAGGAGTTTGTGAAGAATGTTCTGGAGGTAAAGAGAGTGTCAGATAGGTTGATGAGTCTGAAGCTGGAAATTGAAGGTGTGATGTTGAATGTTGTTAGTGCTTATGCTCCACAAGTAGGTTGTGAGCCAGAGGAGAAAGACAGATTCTGGAGCGAGCTTGAGGGAGTGATGCAGAGTGTTCCCAGAGGTGAGACAGTGGTGATAGGGGCAGACTCTAATGGACATGTTGGTGAAGGGGATAGTGGGGATGAGGAAGTGATGGGGAGGTTTGGAAAGGAACCCAGAAGGACAGAGGTTGGTAGACTTTGCTAAAAGTATGGAGATGGCTGTGGTGAACACGTACTTTCAGAAGAGGCAGGAACACAGGGTGACATATAAGAGTGATGGCAGGAGCACACAGGTGGACTATATCTTATGTAGACGCTGTAATCTGATGGAGATTAGCGATTGCAAAGTAGTGGTAGGAGAGAGTGTAGCTAGACAGCATAGGATGGTGGTGTGTAAGATGACTCTGGTGGTGAGGAAGATGAAGAGAGCAAAGGCAGAGCAGAAGACAAAGTGGTGGAAGTTGGAAAAGGAAGAGTGTTGTGTGGTTTTCAGGGAGGAGTTGAGACAAGTTTTAGGTGGTCAGGAGGTGCTTCCAGATGACTGGACTACTATAGCCAAAGTGATCAGGGAGACAGGTAGGAAGGTGCTAGGTGTGTCATCTGGAAGGAGGAAAGAAGACAAGGAGACTTGGTGGTGGAATGAGGAAGTTCAGGAGAGTATCCAGAGGAAGAGGTTAGCTAGGAAGAAGTGGGACAGTGAGAGGACGGAGGAAAGTAGACAGGAATATAGGGAGATGCAGCGTGAGGTTAAGATAGAGGTGGCAAAGGCCAAACAGAAAGCTTATGCGGACTTGTATGATGGCAGTAGAGTTTTTATCTAGGTTGTTCAACGAGGTCTTAGAGAGTGAGAGGATGCCTGAGGAATGGAGGAGAAGTGTTTTGGTGCCAATTTTAAGAACAAGGGAGATGTGCAGAGTTGTGGGAACTACAGAGATATTAAGCTGATGAGCCATACAATGAAGTTGTGGGAAAGAGTAGTGGAAGCAAGGCTAAGTGGAGAAGTGAGCATTTGTGAGCAGCAGTATGGTTTCATACCAAGAAAGAGCACTACAGATGTGCCAAGAGAAGAGCTGTGGTATTGTATGAGGAGGTATGGAGTGGCAAAGAAGTATGTTAGAGTGGTGCAGGATATGTATGAGAGCAGTAGGACAGTGGTAAGGTGTGCGGTAGGTGAGACAGAGGAGTTCACGGTGAAGGTGGGACTGCACCAAGGATCGGCTTTGAGCCCCTTCTTGTTTGCGGTGGTGATGGACAAGCTGACAGATGAGGTCAGACAGGAATCTCCATGGACTATGATGTTTGCGGATGACATTGTGATCTGTAGTGAGAGCAGGGAGCAGGCGTAGGAAAGGCTAGAGAGATGGAGGTTTGCTCTGGAGAGAAGAGGAATGAAGGTTAGTCGCAGCAAGACAGAATACATGTGTGTGAATGAGAGGGATCCAAGTGGAACAGTGAGGTTACAGGGAGAAGAGATAAAGAAGGTGCAGGATTTTAAGTACTTAGGGTCAACAGTCCAGAGCAATGGGGAGTGTGGAAAAGAGGTGAAGAAGCGTGTGCAGGCAGGTTGGAATGGGTGGAGAAAAGTGTCAGGTTTGTTGTGTGATAAAAGAGTACCAGCAAGAATGAAAGGAAAGGTGTACAGGACAGTAGTGAGACCAGCGATGTTGTATGGTTTGGAGACAGTTGCACTGAGGAAAAGACAGGAGGAAGAGTTAGAGGTAGCAGAGCTGAAGATGTTGAGGTTCTCTTTGGGAGTGACGAGGATGGATAGGATCAGGAATGAGTACATCAGAGGGACAGCACATGTGAGATGTTTTGGAGACAAAGTTAGAGAGGCCAGGTTGAAATGGTTTGGACATGTTCAGAGGAGGGAGAGTGAATATATCGGGAAAAGGATGCTGAGGTTAGAGCTGCCAGGCAGGAGGCCGAGAGGAAGACCAAAGAGGAGGTTTATGGATGTAGTGAAGGAAGACATGAAGGTAGTCGGTCTGAGAGAAGCGGATGCAGAAGGGGATAGGGCTAGATGGAGGCAAATGATTCGCTGTGGCGACCCCTGAAGGGAACAGCCGAAAGGAAAAGAAGAAGAAATTACAATGAATTTATCTAAACAAGAAAAAATAAGTTTCTAAATTATTCTATTTAAAGTGAACAGTAAGAAAACTCTTTCAAAGGACTAATAAATAATCATCACAAAACATAAAAACAGTAATTGATCATACAGCTAACAGGCAACAGTACTGTGAAAAAGTCTTAGGCATGTTAAGCCAATAATTATAAGTTTTGCTATGATCACTTTACATTTCCAAGCTCCTTTTGCCATTAGGTGTAATAGTCCAGTTGTATTCACAGAAAGTGAATACCGCTCTGAGATCTAGTCTCCTCATCATCAAGTCTGTCTATTATTGCATGATTCAAGAGAACAAAAATGAGACAAACTTAATCCAGAAGAACTGTGGCAATGCCTCTAAGATGCTTGAAGACAGATACTGTATCTGCAAAGCTAGAGTACTGTGAAAAGTTTTAGGCACTGTGTAAAATCTCTGTAAATGCTTTCAAAAATAATGTCAAAAATAGATTTTATTTTTCAGTGAGTTGCTATTATCTAAATCAAATCAATATTTAGTGTGACCACCATTTGCTTTTAAAGAAGCTTTTGTCCTAGGCTTTAAGCTTTTTCTTTTTCTTAATGTAATAACAGACAGACTATGATGGTGAGATCAGATCTCTGTGTGGAGCACCGGCTGTTGTCAGAATCCCTCTGGATACAAAAATCTCACTGGATTATTACAAATAATACAAATAAAAATAACTGGCTTAAAACTATTTTTGGGGTGAAAATACTAGCATGCCTCAGACTTTTGCACAGGATATAGAACTGAATCTTGAATATCACAAACATGGAAGTATGTAATACCTCTCCCAGTGTGGGCTCAAAAAAATATCCTTGCAGAATAACGTTTCCTGACATGCTCTTCCCGACTCCCTCTGCTCCAAGAAGCACGATCCTCACATCTTTGAGATTGTATTTTCGTTCTAGTATTGATGAAGAAGTACCAGAGTGTTTACTATTAAAAATTCACAGCCTGCCTCAGTTCATCATTGTAAATATAGTCACAACTAAGAGCTAAAGTAGAGTGCCTGCAAAATTGTATTACCATTTTGCATTAAATTATACAGTATATCATTATGTTCACAATGATTGGGATTCAGATTTGAGTTCATTCCTTCCTTTAAATGTGAAAATACATATATTTTTTACTTGCAATTTTACACACGTTACAAAGTAGCAAGCTGTACACCTACAGTACCTTTAAGCAACTCTTTAAAGATATGTCTTTGCTTGCTCACGTTCATCTTGTTAGTACTTGCAGTTTTTATCTTCTTTTCAAGCTCAGTGACTGGATCACTCTTTATTTCTGGAACATAATAACAGCCATTGTTCTCCGTCACCATTTTTTCAATCTTTTCAAGGAGTTCCACTACAATTTAAAACATGATATCTGGATCCACATTTTTCCATCAGTCACTCAAGGCGTTCTTCTTCTATCTCAATACGTTCCTCAATGGTTGTAATGCCAAGCCAGTCTCCTCGAGTGAACAGCACAATTGTATGATTCCAGACATTTTCCCCCAAAAGACTCATATGTTCCTCCACAGCAGTTTGATAAGACTTGTTAAAAGCTGTGGGAACAGGAACAGTTAACAAAATAGCAAGTGGTCCAGAAGGGCATAGATACACACTACGCCTAATCTCAAGTTTGTCCATCTCTGATGTGTTTTCAAGAGGACTGTTATAGTACCAGCCTGGAGTGTCGACCACTGTTAGCTGTCTGCCATGTACTTTAGCATGACCAACTGCACAGCGCACTGTTGTTCTTGAATCGTCAACTTCAAAAGCTTCTTCCCCCAGAATGACGTTGCCTGCAGAGCTTCTTGCAGCCCAAGAAGCTCCAACTATCACAGTCCTTATATCAGTCAGATGTTGTGCCCCATCTAAATAAGGACAGTTATTTAAGGTTATAGCATCACATTATCAACAGTAAATATACACCATCTTTTCATATACATTGAGTCTTAACTTATATAATAGATAATACCAATGCACTTTTTTACCTCTGTTGTCAGCTTGAAGTTTAGTCGTTTGTTTTCCTTCAGTGAGTATTCTTTGTTTGTCTCTTTCCTTTGTTGTTTTTTCTTTCTGAATCCATGCAGATATGCTTTGGCTGATTTGAAGACATTGGTCCTTATTTTGTGCCACCATTTTCTCAATCTTTTCCAGCTGTGCGATCACTTGCGTTAATATTAACAACCAGAGTGTTGTCACTCTGGTTGTTAATATTCAGAATGTGAATGCTGTGACACCTCCCTAACAGCTGTTCGAGATCTGGCCATTTTCTGACCTTGTTTTTCAAAGAGCTCTCATTACAAGGCTCAGTAGAAGTGAACAACACAATCATGTGTTTCCAGACCTCATTAGACAAAAACTTAATTTGTTGTTCCAGAGTCATTCTATAGATACTTGGAAATGCTAAATCTATAGGCATGACAAGAAGGAAGGCGTGAGGTCCAGGAAGATAGTAGTGTTGGGCTTTTTATAATTTCCAGTCTATCAAACTGTGGAGTGTTTTCAATAGTGTAATGCCACCACCAGCCTGGTGTGTCAACAACAGTCAGATGTCTTCCATGCACGTCTCCTGTAGCTTGAACAGATTGTGCAGTTCTTTTACTAATATCAAAAGCATTTCTCCCCAAAATTGTGTTTCCTGCTGAACTTTTTCCACTTGCTTCTCCCCCCCCCCAACTCTCGACCCCCAATCATTAATATTCTTATCTCAGAGAGTCTTGTATCTAAAAAAAATGTATGTATTTGAATATTCTTCTGTCATGAATTTGTTTAAAAAGCAGTATTTGTAAGCAATTTACAATTTACAGAGTCTTTCATTGTCCTGTTTTCTGACATTTTTTTGTCTTTGCTATTGTCACGAATCCTGTCCATGGACTTCTCTTCATTCACCACCAGAGGTCACCCTTTCCATTACATTTGACTCTCGCACAACACAAACTGTTGCATAGCACCCCGGACTACATACCCCATCATTCATTGCACTGATTACACACTGCACTGATTGCACACAGCTGTTTCAGATCACTCACTCACTATATAAAACCCACTCAAACAACCATTCTCCGCTGAGTATTGTTGAAGATGGCGGACACAACAGCATCTAGTCAAATAACGGTTGATCATCATGAGTCAGGTCAAGTCACAGTTTATTATCATGAGTCTAGTCAAGTCACAGCTGATAGTCATGAATCTAGTCAAGTCACAGTTGATCGTCATGAGTCAAGTCAAGTTACAATTCATTATCATGAGCCAAGTCAGGTCACAGCTGACCTTCCTGAGTCAAGTCTAGTCATAGTTGTTCTTCCTGAGTTCAGTCAAGCCACAGCTGATCTTCCTGAGTCAAGTCTAGTCACAGTTGATCTTCCTGAGTCGAGTCTAGTCACAGTTGATCATCATGAGTCAAGTCAAGTTACAGTTTATTATCATGAGTCTGGTCATGTCACTGCTGATATTCATGAGTCAAGTCACTGCTGATATTCGTGAGTCAAGTCAAGTCACAACTGATTGTCATGAGTCAAGTCAAGTCACAACTGATTGTCATGAGTCAAGTCAAGTCACAGCTGATCTTCATGAGTCAAGTCAAGTCACAGCTGATCTTCATGAGTCAAGTCAAGTCACAGTTGATCGTCATGAGTCAAGTCAAGTCACAGTTGATCGTCATGAGTCAAGTCAAGTCACAGTTGATCGTCATGAGTCAAGTCGCAGTTGATCGTCATGAGTCAAGTCTAGTCACAGCGGATTTTCATGAGTTCAGTCAAGTCTCAGCTGAGCCACCAGAGCCTCGTTATGTCACAGCTGATCTTCTAGAGTCTCGCCATGTCTCAGCTGTTCGTCCAGAGTCTTGTCACGTCTCAACTGCCGGAACGACTTTCTGCCTGTCCTGTTCTGGCCAAGGAGGCCGCCTATGGCTCTTAGATTTATCTGCTGTGGTGGTCCTCAGCTCCACCTGTACTGCCGGCTCCACCCTGGCTCCCTGCTCCGCCGGCTCTGCCTCAGTCCCTGGTCTCTCCTATCCTTGGACTTGGCCCTCCGTCCCTCCCCCTGTTCCGCCTCCGCTCCACCGCTCACCTGGATCGTATAGTGTTTGGAGCGTCTGGAAGCCGCTCCTTGAGGGGGGGGCTCTGTCACGAATCCTGTCCATGGACTTCTGTTCATTCACCACCAGAGGTCACCCTTTCCATTCCATTTGACTCTCGCACAACACAAACTGTTGCATAGCACCCCGGACTACATATCCCATCATTCATTGCACTGATTACACACTGCACTGATTGTACTGATTGCACACAGCTGTTTCAGAACACCCACTCAAACAACCATTCTCCGCTGAGTATTGTTTAGCCTGTTCCCCGTTCCGAGTCTCTGTGTTTCCTTGTTTTGCCTTGTCTTGCCTGTTCTCTCGGTTTCTGATCTTTGCCTGTTTTCCTGGATTTTTCCCTCTCGTCTCCCCCCGTGATACTGTCTGCCGATCAGTGACCTACGCTAGCCCTAGGACTATTCTTGTGTTTTGCCTGCCATATACCTGTTTGCCATTGATTGACCCTGCCTGTGTTTGACCACTTCTCTTGTTAAATAAAGCTTGCACATGGATCCGCACGCCTCTCGTCTCGTCAGCCCCGTTACAGCTATAGTTTCTAAATGATGTTACTGCTGCTGAACATTAACATTATTTTACAAGACATAAACCAAACAAAAATTCATTGTTGCCATGCACAGCAGTGGTGGATTTGTATGTTCTTCTGCCAGCTCACATTATTTGTAAGCAAGCCTTTGTCACAGATCCTTGAACTATGAAAAAAAACTATGAAAAAAGAAGCATAAAAAAACTATATTTGTCAAAATAGCTTGATTTTTGTGCGTCAAAACACAAACCTGTCTTTCCATCTGGTGTTAAATGAAAGTGAAACCAGGGTTGCCAGGTCCAAGAAAAATTTCCAGCCCAATGACAGCTCAAAACCCGCCCAAAAGGAATGAAAAGTAGCCACATTTTTTCTCTTGTCCAATCAGTCAACTGCTGGATTCCCACAATGGGGAAAGTTTACAATTTCCTCTGATATTTTGTGATACAAATACAGACCGATCTCGAATCTCCCTTTTCTGTCAAAAATACTAGAAAAGGCAGTATACTCTCAGCTATGTTCCTTCTCAGAGAGAAATGGTATCTCTGAGGATTTCCAGTCAGGATTTAGACCGTAACATAGTACTGAGACTGCTGTCATCAGAGTTACAAATGACCTGCTCTTTTCATCCGATCGTGGTTGTATTTCTCTATTAGTGCTACTGGATCTTAGCTCTGCGTTTGACACTATCGACCACAACATTCTTTTGAGTAGACTACAAAATTATGTTGGCATTAGTGGAATTGCATTGTCATGGTTCAAATCTTACTTATCTGACCGTCATCAATTCGTAGCAGTGAATGACGAGATATCATATCGATCACAAGTAAGGTATGGAGTGCCACAAGGCTCAGTACTAGGACCATTGCTTTTTACACTTTACATGTTACCCTTGAGAGATATCATCAAGAAACATGGTGTTAGCTTTTACTGTTATGCTGATGATACTCAGCTCTATATTTCTTCGTGGTCCAATGAAACATGCAAATTTGCAAAGCTATCAGAATGCATACGTAGTTGATATAAAAAACTGGATGACTAGTAATATCCTACTGCTAAATTCTGAAAAAGAGGTTTTAATTATTGGACCAAAAACCTCTGCATGTAATAACCTAAAACACTGTCTAACATTTGATGGCTGCTCTGTTAATTCTTTGTCATCAGTTAGGAACCTAGGTGTGCTATTTGATAGCAATCTTTGATTTGAAAACCATGTTTCTAGCATTTGTAAAACTGAATTTTTCTATCTTAAAAATATATCTAAATTACGACCTATGCTCTCAATGTCAAAAGCAGAAACGTTAATTCATGCGTTCATGACCTCAAGGTTAGATTAGGCAAGGCAAGGCAAGGCAAGTTTATTTATATAGCACTTTTCATACACAATGATAATTCAAAGTGCTTTACATAAAAGTAAGTAAAATAATCATAAGAAATAATCACAACAATAAAACAAGGAATTAAAAATTATTTAAAAATTGATTTAAAATTAATTAAAAAAAAAATAGAAAATGATTATACATAAAATACAGTGCAATCAGTTCGGACGTTGCACAGTGCTCATTCAATAAATGCACAGCTAAACAGATGAGTTTTGGGTCTAGATTTAAATGTGGCTAATGTTTTAGCACATCTGATCTCTTCTGGAAGCTGATTCCAACTGCGGGCGGCATAATAGCTGAAAGCGGACTCCCCTTGTTTTGTGTGAACCCTTGGTATTTCTAACTGACTCGATCCTAATGATTTGAGTGGTCTGAGTGGAGGTTTATATTCAGTGAGCATATCTGCAATGTATTTAGGTCCTAGGCCATTGAGATATTTATAAATGAGTAAACGTACTTTAAAATGAATCCTAAATATAACTGGAAGCCAGTGTAAGGACCTGAGGACTTGTGTGATATGCTCAAATTTTCTGGTTCTAGTCAGAATCCTGGCAGCAGCATTCTGGATGAGCTGCGGCTGTCTAATGGTCTTCTTGGGAAGGTCGGTGAGGAGACCATTACAAAAGTCCACCCTGCTGGTGATAAAGGCATGAACAAGTTTCTCCAAGTCTTGACTGGAAACAAAATATCAAATTCTTGCAATATTTTTGAGATGATAGTATGCTGATTTAGTTACTGCTTTGACATGACTACTGAAACTAAGGTCTGTCTCCACAATCACACCAAGGTTCTTGACTTGATTTTTAGGTGTTTGATTGTTAGGGGGTAGAGTCAAGGTATGCATTCACCTTGAGAACTTCATCTTTGTTTCCAAACGCAATTACTTCAGTTTTCTCCTTGTTTAACTGAAGAAAGCACATCCAACTGTTAATTTCATCAATGCATTGGCAGAGGGAGTCAATGGTGCTGTAGTCATTTGGAAATAAGGCTAGGTAAATCTGGGTATCATCAGCATAGCTGTGATAGGCAATTTGGTTGTTTCTCATTATTTGACTTAGTGGGAGCATATACAGGCTAAACAAGAGGAAGCCTATAAAAGGAAGATTTGATATTGTTGAAGATTTTATATAGTTGCTAAATATGGTGTTATCAAGATTGTTATTTTTCAGAAGGGGTTTCCCAACTGCTGTTTTCAGGGATTTGGGAAAAGTCCCAGAAAGAAGTGAGGCGTCTAAACAGTGAAGCACACTTTTGAAAAAGATGTGGGAAGTGTGTCAAGATAGCAGGTTGACGATTTAAGGTGCTGTACTATATCTTCCAAAATTTTGCTATCAATTGCTTCAAAAACAGACATAGTCTGTTCATAGAATCTGTCTGACCTTTGTATAACTTGAGAATGTGCTAATCGCCTTTCTGATATTATTGATCTTCTCAGAAAAGAAGGAAGCAAACTCATTGCATTTGCTATCAGTGAGCATTTCACTGGGAATCTGACTTGGGGGGGGGGGGGGTTGTCAGTCTCTCAACAGTAGCAAAAAGAGTGTGAGTGTTGTTTAAGTTACTGTTTATAAGGTTTGAGAAGAAGGTCTGTCTGGCTGTGGCTAGTTCCACATTGAAAGCATGAAGGCTGTCTTTATAGATGCTGTAGTGAATTTAAAGTTTTCTTCCGCCACATCTGCTCAGATTTTCTGCATTGTCTTTTCATACTCTGTACTGCAGTTGATTTTCTCCAGGGTGTTTTTTGTCTACCTGTCTACCTGTATTCTTGCTGACTTTCACAGGAGCTATATCATCAATACCATTCTTAACTTTTGAGTTAAAGGAATCAAGGAGAAGATCAACAGAATCTGCAGAAATGCTTTGTGTTAAAGATATAGCTTTCATAAATAGCACACTACTGTTCTCGTTAACGCATCTCTTTCTGACAGAGACAGCTCTAGATTCAGTGGTAGCAGAGATCAATATATCAAAGAAAATACAGAAGTGATCAGATAGTGCTACATCCTTAATAACAATAGATGAAATGTTTAGACCTCTACTGATGAGTAAATCTAGAGTATGTCCACGATTGTGTGTGGGTCCATGCACATGCTGAATCAGGCCAAAAGTGTTTAAAACAGTTATAATTTCATTTGTAGTTTTGATTTCTGCATTATCTATGTGAATATTAAAATCCCCTGCAATAGCAAAACAGTCATACTCTGTTGAAGAGTTCACAGAAATGCTATCAATGATTTCCTCAAAGGCTGGAGAGTATTTTGGAGGCCTGTAAATAATGATAAACATAATGCGTGGAGCACCTTTCAGCACAATACCTAGATGTTCAAAAGACAAATACTGACCAAATGACACTTGCTTGCATTGATAGACATCTTTAAATAGAGCAGCTACACCTCCACCTCTCCTAACAGTCCTGCAAACACTCATGAAAGTGAAGTTAGGAGGGGCTGTTTCATTGAGGACTGTTGAACTGCAGCTGTCTTCTAGCCATGTTTGGGTGCTGAGTCTTGGAGTTGTTGTAGTACGTCACAGTCTGTCTGTGAAGAGCTCTGCATTTTGTCAATTTTAGTTTGATGCATAATAGGCCGCAGATTAGATGGGTCAGCCGTACGACTTGAAAAGGCCTTAGAGCCTTAGACACGTGATAAAACAGAAATAGAAAAAACTACAGGCACACTGGGTTCCCGCTTGTTCTGTAAACATTTGTGAATGCTGCTGCTATCATAGTGGGGACCCAACACATATCACTGAGAGCTGCTATCAGTTGTTTTTGGTTCACCTACAGCAGATGGAGGGTTTGGGCCCTGGCGTTGTG
>NW_015505629.1:488041-528928 GCF_001515645.1 Sinocyclocheilus grahami
CTGATATTATTGATCTTCTCAGAAAAGAAGGAAGCAAACTCATTGCATTTGCTGTCGGAGAGCATTTCACTGGCAATCTGATTTGGGGGGTTTGTCAGTCTCTCAACAGTAGCAAAAAGAGTGTGAGTGTTGTTTAAGTTACTGTTTATAAGGTTTGAGAAGAATGACTGTCTAGCTTTGCCTAGTTCCACATTGAAAGTACGAAGGCTGTCTTTATATATGCTATAGTGTATTTCAAGTTTCGTCTTCCGCCACATCCGCTCAGCTTTTCTGCATTGTCTTTTCATACTCTGAACTGCTGTTGATTTTCTCCAAGCTGATTTCTGTCTGCGAGACTTCTTACTGACTTTTACAGGAGCAATATCATCGATAACATTCTTAACTTTTGAGTTAAAGGAATCAAGGAGAAGATCAACAGAATCTGCAGAAATGCTTTGTGTTAAAGATATAGCTTTCATAAATAGCACACTACTGTTCTCGTTAACGCATCTCTTTCTGACAGAGACAGCTCTAGATTCAGTGGTAGCAGAGATCAATATATCAAAGAAAATACAGAAGTGATCAGATAGTGCTACATCCTTAATAACAATAGATGAAATGTTTAGACCTCTACTGATGAGTAAATCTAGAGTATGTCCACGATTGTGTGTGGGTCCATGCACATGCTGAATCAGGCCAAAAGTGTTTAAAACAGTTATAATTTATTTTGTAGTTTGATTTCTGCATTATCTATATAAATATTAAAATCCCCTGCAATAGCAAAACAGTCAAACTCTGAGGAAGGTTGAAGAGTTCACAGAAATGCTATCAATGATTTCCTCAAAGGCTGGAGAGTATTTTGGAGGCCTGTAAATAATGATAAACATAATGCGTGGAGCACCTTTCAGCACAATACCTAGATGTTCAAAAGACAAATACTGACCAAATGACACTTGCTTGCATTGATAGACATCTTTAAATAGAGCAGCTACACCTCCACCTCTCCTAACAGTCCTGCAGACACTTATGAAAGTAAAGTTAGGAGGGGCTGTTTCATTGAGGACCGTTGCACTGCAGCTGTCTTCTAGCCATGTTTCGTTTAGAAACATAAATCCAGGTTGTTTGGGGTTATTAAATCATTGATTAGAAATGATTTATTTTAAAAAAATGCTAACTTGATGGCATTGCATTTTGTCTCAACAGCAATTTTAGTTTGATGCATAATAGGCCGCAGATTAGATGGGTCAGCCGTACGACTTGAAAAGGCCTTAGACTTTCTATCACGTGAAACAGAAATAGAGAAAGCTACAGGCACACTGGGTTCCTGCTTGTTCTGTAAACATTTGTGAATGCTGCTGCTATCATAGTGGGGACCCAACACATATCACTGAGAGCTGCTATCAGTTATTTTTGGTTCACCTACAGCAGATGGAGGAGGGTTTGGGCCCTGGCGTTGTGGCAGCGCTCTCAGAGGAGGAGGAGGGCGAGCTGGGCCCACAGGCTTTGGTTGTTGTGGGGCCCGCCATTTTTTAGTTGATATCTGGGGGCTTGCAGCAAAAGGAGAGTTTGGTCCCAGCATACACCAGTTCATTTTCTGTGACTTAGAAGAGGAGATGCTGGAGAGAGGGATAATGTGTCTGGTGAGAGGGCTGTGGCTCTGGTGTTTCTGGTGGCTGTGATATGTTGTCCTGGCTTCCCTGGCTGCTTTCCAGCAAGTTGTCCTTGGGGGCTGTCTGTCTGTGATGAGCTCTGTGGGCAGGGCTCAGCCGGGATAGTTCCCATGAGCAGTGCTTGTTGTGGCTGCGTGGTGTTATCAGTGTCCTTGTGGGATGTATCAACCAGCTGATAGGAAGTCCTGTCGTCACTCATACTCTGTCCAGATGTGTGTGCTATTCAGGTTGAGTGGATTGGCACACACTACTGAAGGATGACGGCGGGAGAAATAGATATTTTCCTTTAGCACTCTTGCACCAAGTTTGTTTGGGTGGAGGCCATCCGGTTTAAACAGTTGTCTATGGCCCCAGAAAAGATTAAAGTTTTCGATGAAATTCACTCCTTTTATATTGCAAGATCGTTGTAGCCATGTATTCAGCCCAAGCAACCGTGAAAACATGTTAGTTCCCCTTGCTGGGAGTGGTCCACTGATGACCGACTGAACTTTGAGTCTTCGAAGTGTTTCAAAGAGTTCACTGAAATCCTTCTTAAGGAGTTCTGACTGCTCTTTCCGAATATAATTTCCCATAGGAAAAAATTGTTGCTCAGTGGTTGCTTTTCAGGAGACTTAAATGAGATTCTCATATATCTCTCATTTTAGTACCAACAGCATTACAGATGTTTCTCCTAAAATTCCTTAGGAGAAATGGAAGTAGACACAAATGAGACATGAGAAATATTTGAGAGAAAAAGAGTCAAAACATCTATATAGAATATCTCTTTATTGTCTTGCTGCAATCTCTATCAAGACTCCATTGTAGGAATATTTTATTGCTCAGTGATTGCTCTTTCTAACCTCAGGAGACTTAGTTGTGATTCTCATGTATTTCTCATTTTAGTCTCAACAATGTCTCAGATGTTTCTCCTAAAAATCCTTAGGAGAAATAAAAGTAGACACAACTAACGGCGCTTTTCCACTGCGTGGTATGACTCGGCTCGGCACGGCTCAGTACAGCACGGCACGGTTTGCGTTTCCACTGCAGTTCAGTACCGCTTTAGAGTGGGTGGGATTATTCACATGTCGTTATAGTTGCGCCGCTTCTACTACCACGACTCCTAAAAAAAACTTTTTCATTCCGCGTCGCCCCATCAAGCTCTCGCTGAATCCGATTTTTGATAAATACAAAAAAAAATGTATTTCTCATTTTAGTCTCAACAATGTCTCAGATGTTTCTCCTAAAAATCCTTAGGAGAAATAAAAATAGACACAACTAGTGGCGCTTTTCCACTGCGTGGTATGACTCGGCACGGCTCAGTACAGCATGGTTCGGCTCGGCACGGTTTGCGTTTCTACTGCAGTTCAGTTCAGTTTGCGCCGCCTCTACTACCACGACTCCTAAAAAAAACTTTTTCATTCCGCGTCACCCCATCAAGCTCTCGCTGGAGCCGCTCCTCTGCTATCAACGAGAGGAATGTCTGATCATCCGCAACAGACAACAAAACTTTTTGGTTGTTAAAAAAGGTGCGCTCATTCAAAACAGTTGCGTTCAATCCTTCGCTGGCTGTGCTGATTTAAATCTAGCGGTTCTGTTGTGTTTGTGTCGCAAGTTCAGTGACGCAGTTAGTGACGAATCCGTGATCAGCAGAGTTTGCACGTCACGTTTTGGTGATGGTACGGTTCACTTGGAAGCCCAACCGAGGTGGTACTAAAAAAAGTACCAGGTACCAGGTACTATACCCAGTGGAAAACCCCCCAAAAGTGAACCGTACCGAGCCCTACCGTGCCATACCGTGCAGTGGAAAAGCGCCATAAGACAAGAGAAAGTTCTGAAAGAAAGGAATCCAAAATGACATTGGGAGAGAAACGTGTGAGAAACATGGGAGATCTCTTTATTGTCTGTCTGTAATGTCTTCAAGACTCCATTATAAAAATGGATTTTCTGCTCAGTGGTTGCTTTTTTGATTGTATTGGGGTTTTTCACCTTTAATGGTCAGGACAGTAGGACTAGAGACAGGAATCAATTGGGCAGGTGAGAATTGAAAAGGAGCAGGAAAGTACCTTTAGCTGGGATTCAAACCCATGCTGCAGCTGTGTTTCACGTCAATGTGCTGTTCACAAGGCTATGGCTCTGACAGAGTTAACTCTACACTCAGGATACTAAGGGGTGATTCTCCTATATGTCTCACTGAGATATCAGCTTTGTCTTAAGATGTCTTCAGTTTTATTTTAGGAGAAACTTTAAACTTTTACTAATATTGTAAATACTAAAACTAGCATTTAAATAGCATTAAACATTTCAGAATATCAAGGGTTACTAGTTTAAATGTTTAAATTTATCTTCAGTGTCCAGCATTATATACACCACATTTTCCAAACACACTAGAAAGGACTTACAAGTGCAAGATGTTTAGTATAACACCTTTTTTTTAACAAATGTAACGCTATACCAGTGGTTTTTTTTGTGCTTTGTTTAGCATTAAAATTTTGTCTTGTACAGCCTACATTTTTGCATGTATATAAATATAGGTTATGGTTTCCTCTGTTAAGTCATTGTGCAATAAAACACTGTCTACATAAAACAACTTCAAATATGACAATGCATGTATTGTCTTTGATTGAAGTGGTGTGGATAAATTACATTGAAGCTAAACAGAGGGAAGAAAAATAAAATAAAAAAGAGATCTTTTTACCATTTCAAATATTTCTCCTAGACGGAAATGAGGTTACTTTAAGATTGAATGAAAACTTTTGCTTGATTCTCCTGCTTCTCAAACTTGTCTCCTGAGACAAAAACTCTAACACTCTCACATTTGTCTCCTTTAAAGCTTTAAAAGAGATGTCAACAACATCACACACTGTGCTCAGATTTTTCTCCTACACTAAAGACCCGGGAGCTCTCACATTTGTCTCTTCTAAATTTCAGAAGTGATCTCAATAACTTTACAAAGTGTGCATCCAGTCAAATGCCTCAATATGAGCTCAAACATTTCTTCCATATAATATGTATTAATAATCAAATTAGTCAATTAATAATCAAGACTGAGTCATAAGCCATGTATGTGCCTTTCAGCAAAGAAAGCTCCAGGGTTACATTTTCTGTAAATTAGTTTTGATTGAGCCATCTGGTACATTACTATTTCATTTGTATAACATTATTATGTACATTATTATAACATAAATTATGTGCCTAAGTACATAAACATTGTCTTATAAAAAGTAACATTATCCTTATTTCTGCATAATTTCTCTCTCAATATAGCCTTTAACTCTGAATTCATGATTTCCCCCCTTTATTTAGTGCCTTTCAAGTACTTGACTTGATGCCCACTTTGTAAAGTTGTTGAGATCTCTTCTAAAGTTTTAACAGAGACAAATGTGAGAGATCCAATGTCTGTAGCTAAAGAGAAAAATCTGAGCACAGTGTGATGTTGTTGAGATCTCTTCTAAAACTTTAAAGGAGACAAATATGAGACCACCAGAGTCTTTAGCTAAGGAGAGAAATCTGAGCACAGTGTGTGATGTTGTTGAGATCTCTTCTAAAACTTTAAAGGAGACAAATATGAGACCACCAGAGTCTTTAGCTAAGGAGAGAAATCTGAGCACAGTGTGTGATGTTGTTGAGATCTCTTCTAAAACTTTAAAGGAGACAAATATGAGACCACCAGAGTCTTTAGCTAAGGAGAGAAATCTGAGCACAGTGTGTGATGTTGTTGAGATCTCTTTTAAAGCTTTAAAGGAGACCATTGTGAGAGTGTTAGAGTTTTTGTCTCAGGAGACAAGTTTGAGAAGCAGGAGACTCAAGCAAAAATCTCAATTCGATCGTAAAGTAACCTAATTTCTGTCTAGGAAAAATATTTGAGATGTTAAAGAGATTTCACTTTTGATTTTTCTTTCCTATGGGTCTTCCCCACATGGATGATGATCCTATTTGTAGTCTTGTGCTTCATCAGAATGTTCCGGAGTTCCCTGTTCACATCAGAGACGGTTGCTTGATGAAAGCAACAAGATGTTGTAGTCCTGCTACTGATGTTTCTGATAATGGAGTCGCCCACTATCAGAGTCCTGGCTCGGCTGTGCTCTGAGCTGAATGCCACCGTCTACTCGAACTTGAGCGCCTGTTAGTAACGATGTTAGCTGCTGGCTGATCCGATCCATGTTTAATCACATTTGGGGATTCCTCACCCGCATTAATGCTTTAAATCTGTTCTCAAGCTGTATAGGGGGTGGTAGAATACCAGTGTTTGCAAGCCTTATCATAGCCGTATCTGGGGTAGAGGATGCTACCGCAGCAATACGAGATACTGTCGTGGATTTTTCTTGGGTGCGGCCAATGAAGTTGAGAAGCAGAGTTCCAGATGCCAAAATAAGACTTTATTGTCACAGCAACAAAGCCGAGATAACGGTAACCACATCTCAAGTCTTTGTCTGTCAGCTCATCTGTTTTATACCTTTTTCTTTCACCAAAGTTGGTAGTTCCGGTTTTTGTTATTGGTTATGCCTATCTGGTTTGCCACAATGACTAAATCTTGAGCACTGACTGTCCCAGGTCAAGGACATTATAGGCATTAAAAACGCACTTGTGCTCATGTGCTCAGACATTCTTATCAGTAGAATTTGCTAGATCAGCCACTTTGGCCGGCCATTGTTATTACTGGTGGAATGTGCTAGATCAACCATTTTAAGTATCAAATTTGGCTACTTGTTCCTGTGGGAACTTCTAGAAATGACCCAGAGTATATTGGGTCATTTAAGGTAACTTCGTACAATCCAATGGAAACCACCAGTATTGCCCAATGGCCAAATATCAAGTAAGAGTAAGAATACCACATTGAGTAAATAGCATAATATAATAAAATTACACAATAATAAATCGCTCCCTGTTTGTGCCATCGATTTGTCTGTCGATCAGTTTCGGCATGTTCCTCTACGCTTGGTATAAACTGTTGAGATTGACTAGATTCATGGGACTCACCGGCTGAATGCTGAGGGGGTCCATGATGACGGTCTGCTGAGTGTTCTGCCTGTTTTGGAAGTCCAGCAAGTAACTTTGTTTCAAGAACCACAATCCTTTGTGGCAGTTCATGCAGCAAGTAGATTCAACAAGAGGCATTTTCTTTCTCATATGTTTGAATGTAGTCAATTCGTCTCCGGAATGTAAGCTGCTGGCAGTGGGAGGCAAAAAGTCTTATTTTTCGTAGTATTATACCAGTCCCGAAAAGTTTTTAGTTTAGTGTTTGTGCCAAAAATGTGTTGCTTGAGCACTGTGCTGATCTGCTGAAGTTAAAATCTTAGAAAAATCGAGGGCGAGCTGAAAGATTTTAGTAAGTCTGTTTAACTCTGACACAATGGAGGAGGAATTTCAGGTAGATCAGGTGGAAATTGTCGCTGTACATTTGGTAGAACAATTCCGCAGCATAGCTCCTCTCACTGTCTTTTGTCAACTGGAAATGCAGCTTAAGCTCCTCATACTGTGAAAGAATATAGTTGACACAATCACTAATAGAGAGCCACCTGTCTGAAAGATGCAGAATCTTCAGAGGGTTTTTAGCTACATTTATTGTTTTGTACAATTCTGAATATCTTTGGAGAAGCTGGGTGGCATTTGAAAACCAGCTGTAGGTCTGTAGGTAGGTAGAGACCATGTGCTCTACTTTTCTGGGCAGGACACTGACAGCTTTTGATGCAAAGAGCTGAAGAGAATGGCACACACACTTTAAGTAGACAATATGAGGATTGCCTCAGGACTCCTCTCCTCCGGCTGCACCTTGTTGCTCCGTCCCACCAGCTCCGTTGGGCTCCTTCCTCCCGCCAGCTCCATCTTGGTCCTCAGTCGCTCCGGCATCCCCCTGGCTCATTGGCTCTCCGTCTCTGCCTCGGGCTCCTCTGCCACCTGCTCCACTGCTGTTGGTCGGCCCCCTGGAGTCGGCGGCCATTCCTCCTCCATGGCTCCTCCCTCCTTCGGCTCCACCATGGGTCGCCATCATGGCTGTGGCCTGGGTCCTGCTTGGCTCCTCCTGCTCCAACTTCTTCCTGTTTTCTCCCTGGCTCCTCCCTCCATCGTCACCTCCCTGGTCTCTGTCTGCCCTGGTCACGGGCAAGTTCCCCTTGCGTTCCCCAAGGACGCACCTTCCAGGAGGGGGGCGATATGTCAGGATGATGGACCTGTTTTGTTATGTTTTGCCCCCGTTTCTGTTCCTGTGTTCGCTTATTTGGTCATGTTCCTGTCCTCGTTTAGTTAATAAGTCATTCTGTGCACCTGTGTTTGGTAATTGTCCTGTGTTTACAAGTTCTTGTCTGTGCATTTCTCTTCTGTCGGGTCTATTTGTTGGATGTCTTGTGTTTCCTGTGATCCTGTTGTGGAGTATCCCCTGTGATTCCTGGATTAAAGACTTTTGCTTGTTCTCCACATTTCTCTCGTTCCTCCCACAGCGAATCGTGACAAAATACAAGGATAACATAAATCAAGCAAATATTCTTTAATTTTCGGGTCAATATCACCAAAGAGTGCCTTTCAACCCTCACAATACTCAAAAATGTTGGTTTTAAATTCCCATTCGCTTTATGTCATGTCATAAATAGTAGACACTCAAGTGCTATAGAAACATATTAGCTGAGCTCCCACACATTTTTTTTAGATAATTATGGGCCATTATTTGAAGCATAAACCATAAGATATGTCCACCCTGTCATGGACATATATATTAGTTAAATACGTTTTCATTGCAATATTAAGATGCAAATTATATTTTCTGAAAGGTATGATGTCCCTTTCCTAAACAGGGTTATTTGTTTGCCTTCAAATTATAAATACATAAAATATTTTATGTAAACCATGTGCTTTTAAAGAAACTCATACAATTCGCACATGTATTTTTTCTTATTTGGAGAAAACTGTGATATTTGGATGAAGTTTTTTGTTTGCATGTTATTGCCCCAACACCTAGCAGTGCATGGAACATGGCAAAATAACAAGCATCCTCTTATACAAAACTAAAATAAATCTAGAAAATGTATCTAAAGAGCCAAGTAATGATTTTGTTATGAATATAAAAACTTAGCCTAATATAACACACCCTTTCATAGTCATTTTTATGTTACGTTATCATGGCAAATTAGTTATTTATGTACAGGACACCAAAAGGCACCCTACCGTGATATTGACCCTTTTATTAAGCAGTAAAGAATCCTCAGTGTATCAGTGTTTGCTTTGTGTAATACCAGGTTTAACTCAGTTAAATTCCACTTATTTCACTTATTTCAAAAACCTTAAAACCCATCATGAATAAAAACAAATTCTATGTATACATTATAGTGCTAATGAAAACATAAAATCAAATTCATCAAAATTCTTCATATAATATTTACACTCTTTATACAAATAATTAAAAAAATGTTAAAACCAACCAGTAGCAGTATTAACATTAAGTGACATGGCATCTGAACACAGAAGACAATGGCACATGTCGCTATGCTTAGTGTCACATCCAGTCTCTATTGTCATGTGCATGTGGATAATGGCATTTGTCACTTAAATCCTGTGAAATGTTTCAGTGCTACTGACATTGTCCGGAACACTGATACCAACATTGGGTTCATCTCAATCAGCTCCCTAGTTCAGTAGTCAGGGCACTGATCAGGGAGTCAGCTAATTTAAGGGCTGTCTCACTCGCAAAATCCTTCCAGTGCACTGGAACGTTCGCTCCCTGAAAAATCCCACAATGCACTGCAAAATCTACCAGGTAACATAAGACCAGCGGGCCAGTGGCGGACCATTGGTGGCAAAGTTGGCGGCCCACTGGCGGACCACCAGCATTTTGGTCATCGTTATTCCAGCAGACCTCCAGTGACAGCCACCACTTTTCCGACAGCGGTCCGTTTGATGAGAAAAAGATGAAATGTAGTTGCAATAAACGCGTTAAGGATCCATACACCTGCAGCAGCGGAGGACTATTATTCTGCTGTGCAGAACTGAGAAAGAACTGATGACGGCACGCTTTGATCTTCAGCTGACAGAAAAGGGGCATTTCATTCCCGCCCATGTGTAGAAATCGAATATTCAAACTGTTTATTCATTTTTCTACCCCTGAACGAAAAACTAAAAATTAAGTGGAATTCTTGTTCATAGTTTTTGGGGGGGAAAAAATGAAAAAAAAAAAAAAAAATGAGCAGTTTTCTAATTTTTCTACTTTCAATACTAAATTAAAAAAACCAGTGAACGAATGGTACACGGATTTTGATTGGTTGTTCAACTGAGTCAGATGACTTGAAGCGGCACTGCACAGACCAATCGGTGTGACATCAAAGAATCGCGAGAGAGTGATTCAAAAGCATAGGGTGCCGTCTGCTCTCTAATCTCTCTCGCTGTACTTTCATGTCATACACCAAAAGGTTTGCGTAGTGCCACTTCAAGTGAAACTATGGCCTGAAGTGCTGGGGCATTGCTGCAGTAGTTTGAAAAGTGGTGGTCAAATACCAGCTCACCCCAGTTGCTTCAGCGGCCCTGATTTGTACAATACACATGTAAGTGTAATGTGGGGTTTTGTGTTTGGGTTTTGTTTCATGTTCATGTTTTCATGTCTTTTATCTTGTAATTGTTTCATGCTGTTTGTGTCATGCTTCCCTTGCCCTCATGTCTTCATGCTATTGGTTCCTCTGTTCATTGTGTCATGTTCCGATTGGTTGTCTTAGTCATGTGTCTTGTTTCCCATTGGTTTGTTCATGTCATGTGACCCTCCTTGTCTGCTATAACTAGCCATCATGTTCCCATTGTGCCCTTGTCGTGTATTTGATGTTGTAACTCTGCTGTTGGTGAGTCCTGTCCATGCCAAGTCAAGTCTGTTCTAGTCAAGTCTGTTCATGTAAAGTCTTGGAAGTCTCGGATTATTGTTTGGATCCCCTTTATAAATAAACTGCACTTGGGTTCACACTTCAACTCGCCTTCAGTGGACTGAATCATTACAGAATACATGACTGCTCAATAATGAAGCCAGCAGTTGTTAGTTTCCTCCGCCTTCGTCAAGGTGATCAGGCCATTGTGGACTATGTGGAGGACTTTTGTGGACTGTGCCATTTGGTGGCTTTTAATGATGTGGCCCTTAAGGACATTTTTCGAGTGGGTTTAAATGAACCCATTCGTTCTCAGTTGCCTGGGGGAAAGATTTGTTGGTCACTAGAACAATGTATTGACTTTGCCTTGTTGCTGGCTGATTCACCATTCACCATGGGTGTCATGGAGGAGGAACATGACACTTCCCAAAAGTCTGCTCACGTCAAGCCTGTTCACGTCATGCCTGCTATGCCAACGCCTGCTCACATCATGTCTGCCAAGCCAAAGCCTGCTAACGGACATTTTTCGAGTGGGTTTAAATGAACCCATTCATTCTGTTGCCTGGGGGAAAGATTTGTTGGTCACTGGAGAAATGTATTGACTTTGCCTTGTTGCTGGCTGATTCACCATTCACCATGGGTGTCATGGAGGAGGAACATGACACTTCCCAAAAGTCTGCTCACGTCAAGCCTGTTCACGTCATGCCTGCTATGCCAACGCCTGCTCACATCATGTCTGCCAAGCCAAAGCCTGCTAACGTCACATCTGCTACTCCAGGACCTGCTCACATCATGCCAGTTAAGTCAAAGTTTACTCATGTCATATCTACCAAGTCAGAACCTGTTCACTTCATGTCTGCCAAGCCAGAGTCTGCTAACATCATTTCTGCTACCCCAGGGCCTGCTCACGTCACGTCTGCCAAACCAGAGCCTGCTCACATCATGCCGGTTACTCAGGAGATTCTTTACAATATGGCCGACATTGAAGAGCTTCATCGCAAGACGGCCGCCACACAAGAGTCTCTTCACAAAACTGCCGCCCTTCTAGAGTCTCATCACGTCTCAACTGATCTTCCAGAGTCTCGTCACAACATGGCCATTTCAGAGTCTGCTCATGTTAAGCCTGAGTCCCCGGCCAAGATGGCCGCCACGCCGGAGTCCCCGGCCAAGATGGCCGCCACGCCGGAGTCCCCGGCCAAGATGGCCGCCACGCCGGAGTCCCCGGCCAAGATGGCCGCCACGCCGGAGTCCCCGGCCAAGATGGCCGCCACGCCGGAGTCCCCGGCCAAGATGGCCGCCACGCCGGAGTCCCCGGCCAAGATGGCCGCCACGCCGGAGTCCCCGGCCAAGATGGCCGCCACGCCGGAGTCCCCGGCCAAGATGGCCGCCACGCCGGAGTCCCCGGCCAAGATGGCCGCCACGCCGGAGTCCCCGGCCAAGATGGCCGCCACGCCGGAGTCCCCGGCCAAGATGGCCGCCACGCCGGAGTCCCCGGCCAAGATGGCCGCCACGCCGGAGTCCCCGGCCAAGATGGCCGCCACGCCGGAGTCCCCGGCCAAGATGGCCGCCACGCCGGAGTCCCCGGCCAAGATGGCCGCCACGCCGGAGTCCCCGGCCAAGATGGCCGCCACGCCGGAGTCCCCGGCCAAGATGGCCGCCACACCTGAGTCGGACGCAGAGCTTGGGCTTGGACTGAAAAGACTGATTGCTAGTGTGATGGACCCACCTCTGATGTCGGTATGAGCTGTAGGCATCCCAGTGACGTCAGCGCTCTCAAGCCCCGCCATCTTAAAGGTCATGCCACACTCTGCTGCCCTTACTGTAATGGCGGTCGCCATTTTGAGCATGTGGGCTGCACACTGCACTCCAGAGTCCTCTCCTGTCCACGAGTCTGCTCCTGAGGCCTCTCCTGTCCACGAGTCCGCTCCAGAGGACTCTTCTGTCCATGAATCTGCCCCAGAGGCCTGTCCTGCCTATGAGTCTGCTCCAAAGGCATCTCCTGTCCATGAATCCAATACAGTGCCTCCAGAGGTGGCGGCATCCGCTGCAGAACCTCCTGAGGTGGTGGCGTCCCCTTCCGAACTCCCTGCCTGCCCTGTCACGGCCACAGAGGCCGTTCACGAACTCACTGCCTGTCCTGCTACGGCCAAGGAGGCCATTCTTGAACTCACTGCCTGTCCTGTCACGGCCATGGAGGATTATTGTTTGGATCACCTTTATAAATAAACTGCGTTTGGGTACACACTTCAACTCGCCTTCAGTGGACTGAATCATTACAGTAAGTTATTTGCACGAAGTTCCTTTTTAAAACATTGCTTATAACATTTATCACATTGAATAGTTATTTAATGATTTAAAAAGACATAAAGAGGTTGGTGCATCTTACATTAGCATCAACATTACGCAATAACCTTTACTGATTTTTATTTTGCTAATATATGACTATATATATCAGCTTTCATATCAGGCATGCCTTGACAAGAAAATAACTACCTTTTATTAAAGAAAAAAGACAGTTGAATAAAAAAATCTATTAAAAATAAAAATCACAAATCTATTTGTGACTTTCAAAAAAACCAAAAACATTACAATTTCTAGTAATCAACTTTCAAGAACCCCTGGGACATAAAATGGTCTATAGTTAACTATGCAATATACAGGTCATGTCTAAAATGAAAATGATCTTTTATGCTTTTGTTCTGTTATGTTAGTGAAATATTTCATATTGTCCATGTCACTGGGACGGTGTTTGTGAACTGGAATATCATCTTTCAGACTTTCCCTGCTCGGATCTTGAAAACTTGATGTAGTGCTCATGGTGCCGTGTCCAGATGACACTGCATGTCTAGGTCTGAGCCATCGGCACACTTTGTCAGTGGGGTCCAGGGTATCGGCTCCAACTGAACTGGATCCATCTAACAGTGAGTCTCCACCAGAGCATGTGAGCGGAGCGGAGCGGGGAGCGGAGTGGTAATATTTCCTTAAGAGTCTTTCTGAAGATTCCGCTCCGCTCGCTCAAAACGCTCAGCACCGCTCGCTCAACCCAGAATGCCTTTTGGTGATTTGCTTGTTCGAGATCGAGAATAGTAGAGCAGTTATGGAGTTCAGATATTGTTTCAACGAAGTTGCAAGCCTTATACATAAATGTAAAGTAAAAAATCTAAGTTAAGAATGAGCAGGGAGAAGAAACTGAGAGGGAGTGCGGGGAGAGTTAGTAAAGATTCATATTGGAATCTGAAGCGGCACATTGCCAGAAAGCACGAGGATGTGCTACGCAAACATGGTGCCGCAAAAGGTGAGCTAGTTACATACCATAATAAAGGAATAAACAAAGGTCACTGAAAGTACATGGAATGTTGCTAGGTGTTTTATAGATACATTATGCATGCTTGCTTGCTGTAAATTATTTACAATGGAATGCATTCATGCTTGTCATTGGTTTAAGAAACGGGAGATAGGGGACCATGGAATAAAACTGTTTAACTCATTAAATAATACTTAATCCTAAATATGTGAATCATATAGTATAGATATTGATTGACAAATACTTATTTTATTTACAGTATTTATTTATTTACAGTATTTAAATGTAAGTGTAGTGTATTTAATATATGAACACTTTGATGTTGAGTCATTGTAAGGAAAAACAGAAACATACTATTTGGGATTGAGCACTTAATGCTTCCTCTTTGTTTGTGACATAACTGCTCGGTTTCTTCATTCAGATCCACTGTTGCTGCCTCCAACATCCTCTCTATGAGCTCATCTTCACGTTTTTGCCACTCCTCTTCCGTGGTCTCATTAAACATCTGATGCACTGTTGTTGGCTTGCTTGCTTTGTTTTCTAGAGTAAAATATTCACCTCTGTTTCTAGCCACCATTTGTTCGATCATCTTGAGCAGATTTTTCACTTAAAGGGGTCATATGATGCGATTTCAGTTTTTTCTTTTCTCTTTTGAGTGTTACAAGCTCTTGGTGCATAAAGAAGATCTGTAAAGTTGCAAAGACAAAAGTCTCAAATCCAAAGAGATATTCTTTATAAAACTTAAGAGTCAGCCACACCTACCTAAAACTGCTCGTTCTAACACACCCCACATATCTACCTCACTATGTGGGAAGATTTGCATAACGCCACCCAAATGTTCACGCAAAGAAAGAAGGCGTAACTTTTATTCTCACTGTAGTATTTTTGCCGCTGCCGCCATGTCCTGAAGACGCTGTGTGTTTCATTGTGAAAGCGAAACTACTTTGTTTGGTCTTCCAAAAGAGGACGATATCCGCTTCGTCATGCCTAGAGCTGATCCGTGCTGGTCGCTGAGGAAATACATCAACTTAGTGCTGTGGATCACCGGATCAGCTTTCACCGTTTTCCCCACTCCTTCGCCGGGACCGCCGTTCTCGACCCCGCTGCCTCAGCTCACTCTTGCCCGGCTTCAGCTCACGCTAAGCCGGGGCTTTCGCTCACGCTAGGCCGCTGTGTTTTTCGTTGTGAAAGTGAAACTACTTTGTTTGGTCTTCCAAAAGAGGGCGATATCCACTTCGTTATGCCTAGAGCTGATCTGTTGAAGGGAATACTTCAACTTAGTGCTGTGGATCGCCGGCACATTTTATGGAGGACTGTTTACTGATCCTGGGAGAGTAACGTTAGACTAAAATGCCGGCAGTTCTGACTCACGTAAGTACGTTTTCTTTTATCATTTGCCACTGATGATTCAAACGCGAGTTTTGGGCAGTGTGGATTAGCACTTGTTGTTTGTCATTTCTCTGATCACAAATGCAGACAGGGTTTTATGTTTACGCGGCATGATGCAACGCGTAAAAAGACAGTATAAGTCATTATAATCAGTAATTATGTCCCCACTGGATGCAACAATTGACTTGTTTGTAATGGGTTTTAATGTTTTTGTGTCGTCGCTCCGGCTGGACACGGCATCACAGTATGGTAAGGGGCGTAACATTTTTGTCTCACGCTTCAGGTATTCGGCCAATCACAACGCACTGGATAGCTGGCCAATCACAGCATACCTCGCTTTTTCAGACCAATGAGCTTTGTAAAAATCAAAAAGCTGGGGCATAGAGGAGAAACAATAATGTACAGTATGTGGAAAATGTTTTTTTTTAACTTTAAACTGCATAAACATTTCATTACACCAAATACACAAAATAATGTTCTTTTCAGCAGCATCATATGACCCCTTTAATCTATTTGTCCAGTCATTATTTAGCATATGATATCTGTTTCCACACTTTCTTTCTATCAACTCTTGCAGAGCTTCTCCTTCACATGCAATGTACTCCAACTGTTGTGTCCATCAACTAGTGTCCATAAGCAGTGTTGGGGAAAGTTACTTTTAAAAGTAATGAATTACAATATTGCGTTACGCCATAAAAAAGTAACTAATTACGTTACTTTTTATGGAAAGTAATGCGTTATGTTAGTTCTATTTTTGGCAAATATAAAAGCCTTTTCACACCAAAAGTGAAATGAATAAGCCTCAGGCTGAAGGGAAAGTAAATTTAAGTCCGTACAGTAGAATGCAGAAGTAGAAATTTCAACACATTTCAGCAATAAAAAAATACACACAAATGTTTGTCTAGAGTAATTTGTGCTTATTAGTACGGTTGAACTGGATCATCGAAGGTCAGAAGCAAATAGAATGGGATTAAATTCATAAAGGATATTTGTGTTGTTTAACATTTAATTATTGCAGGTTTGCATCATATTCTGAGTAGCATTATTTTTATTCATTTTGAGGAATACTGAATTTTTTGTGAGTGAGTGAGATGAATTAATGCATATTCATATTTATTTTAGAACTACAGTAACATCTTCTGATTTCTCTCAACATGGGGACAGGAGAGCTGTCAGTCAATAAATTGGAGAAAAAAAAGAAACTTTAATTCCTTATTTGAAAAAGTAACTCAGATATTGTCTTGTAAATTAAAAAGTAATGTGTTACTTTACTTGTTACTTGAAAAAAGTAATCTGATTACGTAACTCGCGTTACTTGTAATGTGTTACCCCTAACACTGTCCATAAGTGAATAATATTATAGTATGTTTCTCCTCCCCTTTTGTTGAGATCTTTTTGTAAACGATTCATGTACAGGCAACACTAGCAGGAATGCATGAGGTCCTGGAGAACAAACTGTCACACTGGGTACGATTTCTTTTGCATTCTCCAGAGTTGACGTGGACCAGCCTGGTGTGTCCACCACTGAGACCTGATATCCTTCAATTTGCCCCTGTTTCATCACACATTGCATTGTTCTTGTGCGGATATTAAAATCCTAGATAGAATAAAAATAATTATAAAATTATGAAAATAATTATAATATAAAGGATGCATAGGAATTAAACAACCACTATTGTGACATTAATGACAACGTTGTTTCCAAATTGTGGCAAAATTGACCTCTTCTGGCGTCTTCTCAGAGAAATATCCTTGCAAAATTATGTTTCCTGATGTGCTTTTTCCAACTCTTCCTCCTCCGAGAAGCACAATCCTCAAATCTGAGAGAGTGTATTTCCTTTCTAATGTAAAGAAATTGATAGAATGTGTATTATCTTCAGATAATTACTTATGCTGCTGTTGGATGTATTATTAACAACAATGCAGTTCACTCAACCTTTAGCAGCTCTTGAAGGATATCTCTTTGCTCCTCACTTTCATCATGTTTCTTTTGGCAATTTTCATCTTTGGCTCAAGCTCTGTGGATGGATTACTGTCTGTTTCTGGTACATAATGACAACCATTGTTCTCCATCATGATTTCCTCAATTTTTGCAAGCAGTTCCAATACTTGTGTGTTGTCAGTGTTCTGCTTACAGTTAAAGACATGATATCTGTTCCCACACTTTTTAATAAGCCACTGCAGTTGCTTTCCCTCATTTTCAATATGTCCCTCAATGGTTGCATCTCCAAGCCAGTCTCCTCTGGTAAACAGCACAACTGTATGATTCCAGACCTTCTTCCTCAGAAGACTCGTATGTTCTTCCACAGCGGTTTGAGAAGACTTGTTAAATATTGTTTCAATGGGAACAGTTTATAGAATGACATGTGGACCTAGACTTATGCTATTTTCAATCTCTAATTTGTCCAGCTCTGATGTATTTTCAAGAGGACTGTTATACCATGCACATCTCCTGCAGCTTGAACACACTGTGCAGTTCTTCTCCCAACATCAAAAGCATTTCTCCCCAAATGATGTTTCCAGTTGAACCTTTTCCATTTCCTTCTATTCCCCCAAGTTGTCGACTCCCAATTATTACAATTCTTTCAATCCTCAGGTAGGAGATGTTAACTGTATTTGAATACTATTGAAATCATAACTGAATATGATTTAACAGTTAAATGTACCCCACAATTTAGAATGATAGTAAATTCATTAAAACATTACAATACTACATATGAAGCTGTTGAAATTTAGTTATGAATTGCAAATTCAAAATAAATCTAAGTTATGTTATATTTTAGCATCGTCAAAGCCACCCTTTGCCTAGAATTTTTAAAAATGCACTTTTTAACAGCCTGGGAACACTCTATTCTGGGCTTTTACTGCTATTTTCATTATTTAGTCCACGTCATGCAATTTAAAGCATTTTTTTAAATAATATTTTGGCACAATTACTGTATTCAAATATTTAAGCTTACACCTTGAGATCCAGAAACAGATTTTTAGGATCTTGAGAAACAATTCAGACAAGTGACCCTAAACTTTTGAACGGTAGTATATTTAACCACTGTTATGAATTTGATTAACAAAAAAGGTAAACATATACATGAAAAGAAGATAGCATCAGTGGAAACTCACCGGGGCTAGATGATCGGTAACTTTTCTGTGCCACCGTGATTTGCCCTGTGCCTTGAGCTGACATGTTCTCTTTTGTCTTCTTACTTTCCAATCATCACTATTGGTTAATTCAAATGTGAAATGTTTGAAGAGTAATCTAAATCGAAATGAAACAATGAAATTGTAGACTATTCCTGGTTGCATAGATGTTAGCACACTTTGACACCATGACCCATAAACTATAAGGAAATACTTACTGAACTCAAAACTTGCTTTACTATGTTTACAACATGAATAGTCTATGTCAACTTAGGTGCTGAAACGTACCTTTCAGTCTTTTCTTGAGTTTTTGCCAATGATATGTCACACCTTAAATGCCACATTAGTGAAACATGAAACCCTTGCTTTACTACGTCTACAGGTTGCCAGGTCTACAAACATTAAGTCAACAGTGCTAAGGATTAATCCTCATGAATACATTTTTAGCTAATTTTGAAGACAAACATCACAGTAAATAATATTTGTGCCATAAAGAAAAACAAAACTGAACAAAACCACCTTAGACTTTGAAATACTGAAAGAAAGAGAGAAATGTCAATAAACCTGCAGTGTTTACTGAAAACATATCCACTTTTAGGAGTAACAATAATTTCAGATTTCTAATAGCACTGTTTATTTAAAGCATTTTTAACATTAATGCACTGAAAGTATGTTAAAGTAAACAAATCAAAGACACGAGGGTGAGTAAATGTTGACAGAAGTGTCATTTTTGTGTGAACTAACACTCTAAAAGTGCACAACTGCACCACATCTGGTGGTCTTCAGCCTACCTGCCCCTAATGTTGATACGCCACTAATTTGGGATACTATAATACTTCAAATGATTTACTATGGACAAACTGTTTGCTTTTTTGTAAGCTATGTTTTGACCATACTAATGTGTCTTTTTATTTTAGAATTGAGCGTCTATGGTGCGATGTTTGGTCAGCTGTCTCTTGTAAGTACTATGAAGTACTGCATACAATGGAAGAAGAGAGAGTGCTTGATTTTTATCAGATGAACTGCACCTATTTTGTGTGCACTGCCATTCTTCCACGACTGAAATTTTACTTGAAGTGCTTCATGGGTAGCTGGAACAACCATCCCATCAGAACAGAGGGAAATCTTTCACCAGAACAGCTTGGGCACATTGGAATGTTGCAGACACCAGTGGTTGAGCCAGATTTAGAGGTATGCTTTAAACATTTATGCAAAGTTAAAATGATAATTCTGTCTTCATTTCCTTAACCTTATGGGTTAGTTCACCCAAAAAGAAAAATTCTGTCATCATTTACTCACCCTCATGTTGTTTCAAACCTGTAGGACCTTTGTTCATCCTCAGAACTTTTTTTTGCACACATAAATTGATGTCAAACCACTGGAGTCAAATGGATTACTTTAATGATGTGTTTGGTCTGGTAGTTGTGTAGACTGTCAATTGAGGGACAGAAATCTCTTGGATTTCATTAAACATATCTTCATTTGAGTTCCAAAGATTTTTGGGTTTGGAACGACATGACGAATGACAGAATTTTTAGATGGACTAATGGTACATGCACACTGGCGCGGAGTAGACTGAGCATTTTCAATTAATTCCTTTAGAAGATGAGCTTTACACCCATGCTCAACTTCCATAGGAATGAACTGAAAATGCTTGCTCTGCTCTGCTCACTCCATGCCAGTGTGCATGAACCGTAATGCTTTAAATCATTGAAGATGCATATGAATTTCATTCTTCTGTGGGCAAGGCATTTGGCACAGTTTAACTCTGTCATTCATAGTGTAAATGCTTACATGGACAAATGCGTTCTGTCAACCACTATGTGGCACATCTGAACTTTGGTTAATTATAAACTTTTTTTTTTTAAAAGCAAGCTTATTGTTGATTGTAATTTTCATTGCTGTTTCTTGTTTATTTTATGTTCCTGTGCTCTTTTGTTTATTCTGTATTCCTGTCTTAATTTTATATGTATACTTTTACATTGTAAAGTGCTTTGAGAAGCTCCTTTAAAGGCGCTATAGAAAATTTAATTATTATTACTATTATTATTATTACTATTGGTTTTCAGTCCTATGGTCTGTGTGGTTAAATGAATAGGGTAATGTTGTGTACTATTGATACCTGAAATTTTGTAAACCGTTGTGGTTTTTCTGCCCATATGACCATATTAGCCCAGTTCTGTCAACACTGCACTGGCTACCTATTAAACATCATATAGATTTTAAAATCTTGCTTATTACTTATAAAGTCCTGAATGGTTTAGCACCTCAGTATTCGAACAAGCTCTTGTTACATTATAGTCCTCCACGTCCACTGCGTTCTCAAAACTCTGCCACTTTGATAATACCTAGAATATCAAAATCAACTGCGGGCGGCAGATCCTTCTCCTATTTAGCGCCCAAACTCTGGAATAATCTACCTAACATTGTTCGGGAGGCAGACACACTCTTGTCAGTTTAAATCTAGATTAAAGACCCATCTCTTTAACCTGGATTACACATAACACACTAACACATTTCTAATATTCAAATCCGTTAAAGGATTTTTAGGCTGCATTAATTAGGACAACCAGAACCAGGAACACTTCCCATAACACCCGATGTACTTGCTACATCGTTAGAAGAATGGCATCTACGCTAATATTAGTCTGTTTCTCTCTTATTCTGAGGTCACCATAGCCACCAGATCCAGTCTGTATCCAGATCAAATGGTCACTGCAGTCACCCGGATCCAGTACGTATTCAGACCAGATGGTGGATCAGCACCTAGAGATGACCTCTACAGCCCTGAAAGACAGCGGAGACCAGGACAACTAGATGAGCCCCAGATACAGATCCCCAGCGAGGACCTTGTCTCCTAGACGGCCCCGGGACAAGACCACAGGAACCAGTTGAGTCCTCTGCACAATCTGACTTTGCTGCAGCCTGGAGTTGTACTGCTGGTTCGTCTGGCCAGAGGAGAACTGGCCCCCCGACTGAGCCTGGTTTCTCCCAAGGTTTTTTTCCCATTCTGTCACCTATGAAGTTTTGGTTCCTTGCCGCTGTCGCCTCTGGCTTGCTTAGTTGGGGACACTTAATTTCCAGCGATATCGTTCACTTGATTGCACAGATACTAGTTACAGTATACAGGTTAGAGAGTTGGACTCGGCAGGGATTGTAGGTGGGGGGAGTGAATGTACAGCGCTCTCTCCCACCTTCAATACCACAACTGAGGTGCCCTTGAGCAAGGCACCGAACCCTCAACTGCTCCCCGGGCGCTGCAGCAAAAAAATGGGTGCCCACTGCTCCGGGTGTGTGTTCACGGTGTGTGTGTTCACAGCTGTGTGTGTGCACTTTGGATGGGATAAATGCAGAGCACTAATTCCGAGTATGGGTCACCATACTTGGCCACATGTCACGTCATTTTCACTTTTTCACTATTTAAACTGAACTGAGCTGGATGATGACATCACTGAATTCAATGATGAACTGCCTTTAACTGAAAATTGAGTGTTTACTATTGTAATTTTGCATTATTGACACACTATTTTCCTAATTAATGCTGTACAGTTGCTTTGACACAATCTGTATTGTTAAAAGCGCTATATAAATAAAGGTGACTTGACTTGACTTGACTAAAGGGGAAGGAGTGTAATGTGCTGACTATCTGGTATGTTAAGCCACGCCCCATCTGTATGTATGTGAGTTCTCCATATGTGTTTGAGCACTCAGTAAACAAGTGAGCATGCATCAAAATATATAACAGATATGTCACAGGAAGTTTCCAACATTTGTTCATATTCATTTAAAAGCATTTTGTTTTATTGACCACAGCATTATTGTTGATAATGAGGCACTTTTGATTCATTTTGTAAACAACATTGACTGTTACTGACAGGAGAAATGTGCTGATTCCTCCTGCTGGAATCTACACATCTGACTGTATTTGTAGTTTTAGCTTTTGCTTTGACTTTGAATGAAATGGATATTGAAACTGAATTTCTATAGTATTTTGTAGCTTTTACAGCAGATCAAACGTTAATTTCTTAACTTCTACACACAAATTGTTCATTAAATGTTTTCAATAGTGACGTCCATATTTTAGCAAATATATTTAATCTCACTCTCTTTCACACAGATGAGACAGTAAGCCTCTGTTTGTAGTTTTATTTGGAAAATCATGTACGAGTGAGACACATTTTGCTCTGTTATTCATCGCATACACTTTTACTCCAGGTTGGGTTACTAATGCGAAATGTTTGAAAATGTTTAATCTAGACCGAATGCTGGAAACATAAAGATGATAAGGAAGAGGATGCGAAGGTAAGACTGAAGCGAGAAACACACAGCAGACATGTTTGTTTGGTCTCTATAAAGTTTAATTGAAGACTGAGTTGAATGAAGCAGGTAATAACTGACAGGTTAGTCTTTATCTACACAATCTAGTTAAAGAGGCTGACCTGTCATTGAACTGAACCAGTGAGTATGACGATCAGTCCATTCAATCCCATCATGCATCTGGCCTCTGAATAACTGCAGGCCGCTAAAGCTCAAGGCATCCATGCATTTGGCAAAACTCTCTCACGCAGACGAACATCAGGAGCAAAAGCACTTAGTGGAGGATTAAAGAGGAGAAACTTCAGCTCAAACACATGAAATCACATGAATTCACTGCTCCGCTTCATTACAAACAATCTGATCCTGATGATGTTTAAGACGGAGTTTCTCAAAGACGAGTCAAACCTTCAAATCCTGATCAATAAAACTAAATATCCAGATCACCAGATGAATGGTAAATCATATTATCTGTTTATAAAGGAGCACGTGACATACAGACGCATGAGTCAACAGATTGTAAACTCATATATTTTTTAGCAAACACTCCAATATGAAACTGACAGAATTGTTCAATCATCATTTAAAGTAAGCGACTGTAGCAAATGTTATTATGAGACATTCATCACAAATCACCTGCCAATGGCACACAGATCTGAATGATACAGTCAAAACAAAAGAGGTTATGTGCTCAAGAATCAGTGCGATCATGATTCTGCTTTTGTTATGTGGTTATTAATGAACGTAATTAATATTTATGAAACTTTTACCAGGTAACTGAATCTGATGCATTATAACTCAATGAATCTGTGTTCACCAGTGCTGGCTAGATGACTTACAAACTGTAGTCTGTTACTGATTACAAATTACATGATGAAAACTGTAGTCAGTAATGTAATCTAGATTACTAATTTTAGGCAATGTATTCGGACTACTTTTGCATTACTTTTAGATTACTTTTGACCTAACTTGTTTATAGATTTAAATGAGGAAAATAAATAAAATATATGACCATTAACCGACATCAGAGAACATGCAAATATGTTGTTAAATTATTTGAAATATTAACTGTAAATCCCAGGGGGACTTTAAGTAAATATTTTAGGTCAGAGAGGTTAAAAATGAATAAACGTGAAAACAGCAATGACAAGGACAAAGTCTTCCAGGCTTGAAATATTTCTGTCAGCTATACATCGGCAGTGTTTAGTAACTTGTGTAATTATTGATCTCGTACATGAGAATAACTAAACTATAAATACTTTAATGCCATTGTGTGAATAATTTGTAATCATGTAATCCATAAAAATTTAACTGTAATCTGATTACGAGCATTTTACAATGTAATATAATTTGATTTCGAAGTACTGCATTTTTGGAATCTGATTACGTAATCCAGATTACATGTAGTCAGTTACTACCCAGCACTGGTGTTCACTAGGTGTTCAGTGTGAAATCACATTAAATCACACTGTTGCTTCTCTAAAACACAAATGCATTTTCAGTATTTGTTCGTCTACCTCAGCTGATCATATTTCATAACATTTCTGAGACTGAAGCTTGTAAACGAACACAAACTCAAACACAAACATCCATTTTCATTCAGCCGCTGATGTTCCTCACCTGAACCCAAGACAGATTTAAAAATTATATCCTAATTTAAAAAAAAAATCTAAATCTAAAAATCTTGAATAGATGAATATCTTATAAATTATTGCATATATAATAATCCTCTAAAAGTGAATGGATGCTGAATGGAGTTGAATGTGAATTGTTGGTTTGCTTTGACTGTATCTGTCCACAGAAATAAGAGAAAGCCACTGATCTGACAATGACATAAAGACAAACGTGAGACGCTGATCTGTCACCAAAACACACAGGAAGTCTAACAGCAGCACTTCCTGTTTCCGCTCCGTCTGGACCAATCAGCGCTCATTAAGAGATCAGAGTGTGAGATGTTGTAAGGCATATTGAACCATTCAGACATTAAACACAGGCTCTGTCCTGAATCTCCAGTCTTTTGTTCTCCAGAGCCGTGTGGACTCTGAATATTGGTGGGTTTCATCCTGTGAGAGTTTAGCTTCATTGAATCAGGATGAAACTACATTCAGAGAATCAAACTCAACAGAACTGTGAGGAGAAGCCAGAAGAAGCCAAGAGATGGAGATGCCAGAACGGCTGCACCTGCACAAACACACACACACAAACATCACAAAACTCTCTTATTTTACTCACTGACACACTTTTAGTGGCTTTAGTAATATATTTCACTTTCATTTTAGTCATTCTTTATTGTGTTCCTTGCTTTTTGGCTTGCTTAGAGAGAACAAAACTTGAACTGAATTAAGCTGGATGATGTACTATTGTCTTTGTATAAAGCTCTATGAAGGTGACTTGACTTGTGTGTTTTTGCCATTGCTCTTAATCAAAAGAGACCAAACTTATTCATTTTGGCTAAACTGTTCAGAAGTTATAGGTAAAAATGTCAATTATTCATATCTCTTGACCAAGTTTGGTCTGAATATGATAAAGTGTTGCTGAGATATAGCCTCACATCCATTTCGGCGCGTTCTTTGTCAAATTTGTTGATGCACGCTATACGAGATGGGTCTGTGGAAAATCTTTTAATAACTAATTTCCAGCACGGTCTGAAGACAATCTGAGCCAATTTTGGTGAAAAATCAGATGAACTGTCTAGGATGAGTTAGAAAAAGTGTTTAGCCCTTACCGTTCAGAAGTTATTAGCATAAACATGAGTGCAAATTTGAGCTGTTGGTGGCGCTACAGCGTTTGAGTTAGAGACTCCAAATTTTTTGTGGTTAATGTTGAGGTGGTCCTCTATCCGTGTGCCGAATTTCATAACTTTCCTGCAAGCGGTTCTATTGGCTGCATAGGGACTCAATAGCAGAAATAATAAGAAAACTAATGAGTACAAGAGTAGCTTGACCCCTAAATATCACATCAAACTGCTTATGATTTGCCTAGTTTGTAGGTTACTTTGAAGCATCTGCAAAATTAATAACTATAAATTTGTTTAGTAGAATATTGTGTTTGGAAGTCTGTTTTAATTTCTTTTCTAAATTTAGCTATATTTTATTAACTTTATTTCTATTTTTTATTGCCATATCATTGTTTATATGTTATTTGTGTATCACTACTAAGAAAAATACAAAAAGGACAATAACATCTAATTTAATCTAAATGTAAATATGATGATAGTCATGTTTCTCAGTTGGGTTGCATTACTTTGAATTAAACTCTCATCTACTTTTCTGCTATCTTATGTATTTATGTTCCATCAGGATTGTGTTAATTCAGAACTGAACCTACAATCTAATCTACATGTAATTATTATGATACTCTTGTGATTCTCAGTTTGATGGAGTTGCATTACAAAATATCAACTACTTTTTTTGGTATCTTCATTATGCATGATCACATGGTTACTTGTATTTTATCTTCAATCAGGATTATTATCCTGATTATCAGGAATAAATCAGACTATCAGACTAATAGTCGGAGTCTGAGTCTGATCAGGATTATGTTCATTCACACTAAATCATCTGTGTTTTCTGATTAACGGCTCTATCTGCTGGTCATTCAGTTCATGAGTTCATCACTCATCTGCTTCATTTGAGCAGCATTTGCACTGATTGAATGCTTATCTTGAATACAGTGTGATTTGCTTTGGATAAAATAATTTGCCAAATGCGTAAATGCATAGAAATATAATGACAAGTTTCCTTATTTGTAAGTGACCTTTGTATAAAAGCATCTCCAAAATCTCTTAAATGGACTGTAATGTCCTTATGCACTAATGTAAATGTGGTTTTACCTGCGATGCGCACTTGTGCGACGGCTCCGTCTCCTCCCTCACTGTGTGCGCGCACCTCCACCAAATAATCGCCCTTCTTCATGGGCAGATCGATGGACTGCTTCGCTGTGGTGTACAGCATGCCATTGGGCTGCCCCTCCTGCCTGTACAGGACCTGAGTGAGAACAGCAAAACATCAAGCGCTGACAGAAACCACAAGATCTACACGCGGGTCACACAATTTGCACAGGATTCAGTGAATCCAGGATAAAAAAAATAAAAATCCTAAACCAGTGACAGAAATGAACTTTCCATTAAGGAGTGATATTTACCACCTTAAACTGATTTCCAGGGGCATCTTAGAAATTATGTGTAATCTTTCTTGTTAATTCTTACATTTACTCAATAAATGCAGTTTGAATATAAGACACTACAGGGCTAAAACCAATCAAACAAAATTGATATCAACAACATCCACCTTTGCACTGCAATTACAACTGCATGAATAATGTTAGGAGATCCATGTTTTAAATATAGAAAATACTGAATATAGAAATATGAAATGACACTTCAAAAATTAATCTATAAAAGCCAGTTGGTGGTGGCAAATCACACAGTGTCTGATGTAAATTATTGAAAATAATAATTCTAAAGATTCCTTCAGTGCTATTTCTGCCATAAAATGTATGCTAAAAATAGTAAGAGTAGTATACTAATAGAATATAAACAGCAACCATTCTTAATTCTTATTTTGTGAATTCTGTAAAGATGACAGTGCCCATTAATTATACTGGAATTTTATTTACACCAAAGATAGACATCTCTCAACCTGCCCTGTCTCTAATGGAGGTTTCCGAATCTAAAGTTAATACATTTCTGAACTCTCTTAAAACCTCCAAGTCTAAAGATATATTTGGATTAGATTCTATCTTTCTTAAAAGGCATGCAGATTTATTTACTGGACAAATAACAAAGTTAATTAATGCCTCTATTAAAGAAGGGAAGTTTCCGAAGGACTGAAAGTCAGCCATTATTGTTCCGGTTTATAAATCAGGGGACCCGACTGAGGCGAGTAATGCATTGAGAAATGCATTGCTGAACAGTTGTTAACTCGTCTTAATAGTAGCCCTTACACACTGCACCCAATGCAATTTGGATTTCGACAGCAAATTGCTTTCTTTTAGAAACTATCAAGTTAAAAATGGACAAAGGAGGTGTTGTTGGGGCTATATTCTTGGATTTAAAGAAGGCATTCAATACTGTTGATCATCAAATACTCGTTTGTAAACTAGCTAATTTAAATTTTTCCCCTAATGTGCTAAATTGGATGAAGTCTTATCTTACGGGTAGAGTTCAGTGTGTTAGGGTGGGTAGTAAAACGTCACCATTTCTGTTCAATAAAATGGGTGTGCCCTTTCTTGTTAATTCTTACATTTACTCAATAAATGCAGTTTGAATATAAGACACTACAGGGCTAAAACCAATCAAACAAAATTGATATCAACAACATCCACCTTTGCACTGCAATTACAACTGCATGAATAATGTTAGGAGATCCATGTTTTAAATATAGAAAATACTGAATATAGAAATATGAAATGACACTTCAAAAATTAATCTATAAAAGCCAGTTGGTGGTGGCAAATCACACAGTGTCTGATGTAAATTATTGAAAATAATAATTCTAAAGATTCCTTCAGTGCTATTTCTGCCATAAAATGTATGCTAAAAATAGTAAGAGTAGTATACTAATAGAATATAAACAGCAACCCTTCTTAATTCTTATTTTGTGAATTCTGTAAAGATGACAGTGCCCATTAATTATACTGGAATTTCATTTACACCAAAGATAGACATCTCTCAACCTGCCCTGTCTCTAATGGAGGTTTCCGAATCTAAAGTTAATACATTTCTGAACTCTCTTAAAACCTCCAAGTCTAAAGATATATTTGGATTAGATTCTATCTTTCTTAAAAGGCATGCAGATTTATTTACTGGACAAATAACAAAGTTAATTAATGCCTCTATTAAAGAAGGGAAGTTTCCGAAGGACTGAAAGTCAGCCATTATTGTTCCGGTTTATAAATCAGGGGACCCGACTGAGGCGAGTAATGCATTGAGAAATGCATTGCTGAACAGTTGTTAACTCGTCTTAATAGTAGCCCTTACACACTGCACCCAATGCAATTTGGATTTCGACAGCAAATTGCTTTCTTTTAGAAACTATCAAGTTAAAAATGGACAAAGGAGGTGTTGTTGGGGCTATATTCTTGGATTTAAAGAAGGCATTCAATACTGTTGATCATCAAATACTCGTTTGTAAACTAGCTAATTTAAATTTTTCCCCTAATGTGCTAAATTGGATGAAGTCTTATCTTACGGGTAGAGTTCAGTGTGTTAGGGTGGGTAGTAAAACGTCACCATTTCTGTTCAATAAAATGGGTGTGCCTCAGGGATCCATCCTGGGGCATCTGCTTTTCAGCTTATATATAAATGATTTACCCTCTGTATGTACAGGGTGTGATGTTCAGATGTACGCAGATGATACATTAATTTATGTCCATGCAAAAACCCAAAGAACAAGCAGCTTCTAAACTTAGTGCAATAATGATAAATGTAAACAAATGGCTTAATGATTCACATCTGGTTCTTAAATGTAAAGAAGACAGTTTGTATGTTTTTCACAAAGATGCACTCTGTAACTGACTGAGATCCTACAATGTATGTGTCTGGAAAGATCATTCAGGTTCTCTTATGTTAAATATCTTGGTATTATCCTCGATTCCACTCTCTCCTTCAAAAAACAAGTGAAGAAAGTATTGCAAATAACTAAATATAATCTTGCTAATTTTAGGTATATGTCACGAATCCGGTCCGTGGCCTTCCGTCCGATTGCCACCAGAGGTCGCCCTTTCATTATATTGACTTTCACACCACACAGACTGTTACACGTCACCCTGAACTACATTTCCCATGTTACATTGCACTGATTGGACTCACCTGCAGTCAATCACACACACACTATATTACACCCACTCAGATCCTTCTCAAACAGCCGAGTATTGTTTGCGTTTATCGCTCTCCAAGTGGTAGCACTTTATGGAGCCAGTTCCCTGTCCTAGTTTTCTGAATTTAGTTTAGTCTTGTTATACCCTTGTCTTGATTCCAGTCTGTTTATCTCGTCCTGTCTGTCAGCTGTCTGCCCTGGAATTATTGCCTGCCTTGGATTATCTCTTTGTCTTGCCGTTTCGGACTCTGTTTGCTCCTGCCTGGATTATTGCATGTTTTTTGGATTACTCATTTGCCTCGCCCTCTGGATTACATTTGCTGTCGTTTGACCCACGCCAGTATATGGATTACTTTTTCGTCTTGCCCTCAATATACCTGTTTGCCATTGTTTGACCCTGCCTGTTTCATATAATGTCTCTGAATAAAGCTTTGCATTTGGATCCGCATGTCTCATGTCTCATTCGCCCCGTTACAGAATACTCAGCCACACAAGGATCCAGCAGCTTTTCGGATGAACATTGGCCAGGTATGGATATTGCAAGACTGTTATTAGCCCTCGAGCAGGGCACGTGATCACTTGAGGACTATATTCAAGAGTATCTAGCCATTGCCTATTACTCTGATTTACCTGACTGTGAGTTGATAGAGTTTTTTTGCGAAGGCATTAATCAACCACTGAAGCCTAAGCTTAGACGCGAGGGTCCGCGTTCATCACTCTGTCAGTTTATGTACTATGCTTTGTTGTGTGTTGGCTCTTCATTCACTGTGGGTGTCGCGGAAGAGGAATGCGACACCGCGCCTGTGACTGAGATGGCGGACGCACCAGTTTGCACTCACAAAATGGCGGCCACCACAACACCCCATCATGTCTCAGCTGCTCTTCATGAGACAAGTCAAGTTACATCTGTTCGTTCGGAGTCCCGTCTAGAATCACGCCACATCTCAGCTGAGCTTTCAGAGTCTCGTCACGTCTCAGCTGATCTTCCAGAATCTCGTCACTTCACGTCTGATCATCTTCCAGAGTCTCGTCACGTCACGGCTGATTGTTCAGTGTCTCGTCACAGCTGATCGTCCAGAGTCAAGTCATGTCACAGCTGATTGTCCAGAGTCAAATCACGTCACAGCTGATCGTCCAGAGTCAAATCACGTCACCGCTGTTCGCTCAGAGTCCTGTCACTTCCTGTCTGTCGCACCCAGATCCTCAAGGTCTGTTCTTCAGTATCCCAGACTGGCATCCAGTGTGGAGGATCCACCGCTGGTGTCAGCACGGGCTACTGGTATCCCTAAACCAGCGTTCTCAAACCCTTTTGCCCCAGAAGTAATCCCCTTGTCTGCTGCATTTCCCATATGTGGGATTGCTCTCTGGTGTGTATGGGCTGCGTTCACTACCGCCGAAGTTCCAGAGCCAGTGACGTCCGTGGAAGGATTGCCAGAGGTGGCGGCTGAGGCTGTAGAACCTCCAGAGACAGTGGTGCCTGTTCCGGATTCTACGGAGGTGGTGGCGTTTGCTGCAGAACCTTCTGAGGCATTGTCTTTCACTTCAGCTCTGGTTACGGTAGTGGCACCTATTAATTAACTCTCTGCTCGGCCTGTCACAGCTATGGAGGCCGTCTATGAACTCCCTGTCTGTCCTGTCATGGCTATGGAGGCTGTCTATGAACTCTCTGCCTGTCCCGTCACGGCTATGGAGGCCATCTGTGAACTCTCTGCCTGTCCTGTCACGGCTATGGAGGCCATCTGTGAACTCTCTGCCTGTCCAGTCACGGCTATGGAGGCCGTCTATTAACTCTCGTCCTGTTCTGAACCAGCTATGGAGGCTAATTGTGAACTGTCTGTCCGTCTAAATGCTGCTAGTGAGTCTGATTTTTAACTCTCTGTTTTACCAGTTTCTGTCAATGAGTCTGATCATGAACTGTCAGTCTATCCAGAATCTATCCATGAATCTGTGTCTGAATTATCTGCCAGTCCTGTTTCCCCCTCAATGAACCTGATGTTAATTCACCTGTCTGTTTCCATCCCACTGACAATTCTGATGTCGTAATATCTGCCTGCCCAGTATCAGTTCATGAGTTGTTTGTCAGTTCAGTTCCAGTCACTACTCTTGGTTATGAACAGTCTGTTCACCCTATCTCTGCCAACACACCCTGTTTTGAATTGTCTGCTTATCTGGTCTCAGTTAACAAACCTGTTTTTGAACTGTCCGCCTGTCCAGTTTCAATCAGTGAGCCTGTTTATGAACTGTATTCCTGTCCAGTTTCAGTCAGTAAGCCAGACTTGGAACTATCTGTCTGTCCAGTTTCATTCAGTGAGCCTGGTTGTGAACTGTCTGCCCGTTCAGTAGTCACCAGGGAGAGTATTTATGAGCTTTTTGCGCCCCCTGCCTCGGTCTTTGAGACCGTACAGGGGTGTGAAAAAGTGTTGGCCCCCTTCCTGATTTCTTATTTTTTTGCATGTTTGTCACACTTTAATGTTTCAGATCATCAAACAAATTTAAATATTAGTCAAAGAGAACACAAGTGAACACAGCATGCAGTTTTTATTATTAAGGGAAAACAAAATCCAAAACTACATGGCCCTGTGTGAAGAAGTGTTTGCCCCCCTGTTGAAACTGTGGTTTATCACAACTGAGTTCAATTTCTCTAGCCACACCCAGGCCTGATTACTGCCACACCTGTTCACAATCAAGAAATCTCTTAAATAGGACCTGCCTGACAAAGTGAAGTAGACCGTCCACCTCTGAATGGCTGAACAAAAACTTTGGAATGGCCTAGTCAAAGTCCTGACCTGAATCCTATTGAGATGCTGTGGCATGACCTTAAAAAGGCAGTTCATGCTCGAAAACCCTCCAATGTGGCTGAATTACAACAATTCTGCATAGATGAGTGGACCAAAATTCCTCCACAGCGCTGTAACCGACTCATTGCAAGTTATCGCAAACGCTTGATTGCAGTTGTTGCTGCTAAGGGTGGCCCAACCAGTTATTAGGTTTAGGGGGCAAACACTTTTTCACACAGGGCCATGTAGTTTTGGATTTAGTTTTCCCTTAAAGTGGAAATGAAGCAGTCAGTCAAGTTTACATTATTTAGTAAAGTGATTTCCACTTTGATTAAAAAATATATAACAAACATGATTAATGTAACCATTTTAATGAAAAAAGGTTGTTTTGTTATAGCTTTTAGAGCAAGGGCGCCGCCATCTTGCAGTACCACCCCAAGACCCTGCCTGTTTCATATCATGTCTCTGAATAAAGCTTTGCATTTGGATCCGCATGTCTCATGTCTCGTTCACCCCCTTACAGTATATAAGAAACTGCCTAAGAACTACAGCAGCAAAATTATATATAAATTAAATGATTATTCCTCACTTAAGATACTGTATGACAACTTGGTCTCAAGCTAAAGGAACAACACTAAAGCCTATTTTCTCTCTGTATAAGCAGGCATATAAAGTATTAGATAAATAACCCAATACTTACCATCACTGCAATATTCTGGGCAAATATGATATTCTTAGTTGGGAAAATGTAACAAAATACACTGATGCCTGTCTGATGTTTAAGATTGTAAATGGAAAAGCTCCTCCACCACTTAGTATTTTTATTAAGCAGAAAAAGAAAAAGGATCTACTGAAAGAGGATTTCCAACTGAATTAAGAAATGGTACCATATATCATTCCTTCAGACAAAGTCTTAAAGCCTGGCTTTTAAAAAAAAAACAGACATGTGATCATTTTTAATTTATAAATCTTACTGCTCGTTTTACTATTAATGTTGATATTATTTAATCCGCTGTTAACATTGTAGGATATCTGTCTTCGAACAGATCCACTTACACTATTGAGTCAGACATGAAACAATCACATTCCATTGAGACAAACTGAGAAGCATCCTATGCAGCCATCAGCGGTCGTAAAACTCACGCAGGGTCAGTGAAGTGTCTCAGCAGTTCCTGTCCCATCTAGCTTATGGTCTCAAGAGACTCAAATAAAAAACCCTAACTCACCAGGGGAGGAGAAACTCCCCCTGTCCAAAATCCCCTCGAGGATCAGAGGTGCAGTGTAACGTGACTGGTTTCAGCATAACTAACTATCTGAGAGACAACAGAACAAAGAACCTGGTATCTGGAAAAGTTCCAGCACAAGACACTCCTGGACCCCATGACCGTTTGACACGTAAATTTGCTAAATCCGATAAACAGAAAGCGACAGATTAAGAGCTCCCTATCCAGCAGAAGGATGGCAGATCTACACTCGTCACATGGGCATGACCTCAGGACACCTCCCCTTTTCCCCCTGCATTCCAAAAAAGGGACGCATCCTTTTACTACTTTCCAGAAAAGCACGCGTTTCTCCTGTCACAGACAAAGAAACAGAACTTACACAAACAATTCATAAGACAATCATTTAAAGTATCGGAGCAATATACTCCCAAATAATATGCTTTCTGTTTGATGTATTATTGAAACCATGATATCCTAATCTTTGCCTTATTTTCTCGTTTGGCTCTCAGAGAAGGCGGTCGCATTTTCTCCCCCTCTCCTCCCTGTTACCTTCCCTGCTTTTGCTCCTCTCGTCTTGTCTACTGTCTTGATTTTGAGAGAATCTCTCCGCACTGCTCTCCAGACTAAAAAATCTAAAAAAATCATGGATTTGATCAACTGGTCTCTCAACGAAATTGACACCATCTTCTCGACAAGAAGCTTGGGTTCGGGGGAACCTGACTGCCCTGACGGAACGTTCGCAGCTGGCTACACGATGGATGCGTGGGAAAGGTGGCAGGTCGTGTGTCTAGTGGCTCTTTCCGTGGAGGACATTGAAGATATCTACCTATTCTGAACCATGATAACAGGTCTTATGCTGATTGGATTAGGCATTGCCCTGGTTTATCAAGAAATTCAGAAAATGGACCAACGCCTCAAAGGCAAATGGATCGATTTGGAGACCAGAATGGACAGAGAGAGTAGTCGTGTAATCTGGAATGCGGCTACTTGCCCCAAGACCAAACAATCCCAATCTTATCTGCTTTCGGCTCCCCTCAACCAGCACTGGCCTCAGCCAAGGCCGCTGTTGGAACAACTACTCCCCCGAGAGAGCACTGCAGTGAGACGCTCTTGTGTTCCTTCCCCCAATTCCTCTGACACATGCCAGGAGTAGTGACTCTCCAGGCCTACATATACAAGAACTTTTACATACTTACATACATACATACTCACCCACGTACATATATAAAGATATGCATTCACCCCCCCGACCCCCCATCCCTCGCCTTCGCCGCTTTGTTCCGCCAGTCTGACAAGCGGGTCTGCGATCAGCGCCGAGAATGGCTGCAGGACCGGATGGCTGCTTGCCTGTGCTGGGTTACCTCCATCGCCCTCTCCCCCTACCCTGTTGTCGTGTGTCTCACGCTGTATTGATGTGCTTATGTTGCTGAGGTGTTTTTTTCCTGTTCCCACACTGTGCTCCCCATAGGAGCATAGTCTGGGGTCTGTTTTTTTATCTCCTCCCCTCCCTCATGTTATGCTGTATTTCTTCTTAAATTCCCTGTCCTCCTGTCCTGTCTTCCCCCTTGTCATATTGTATGTATGGACAGGTGGATGGCTAATTTCGCTGGTACCTGTGACCAGTGACAATAAAGGGCTACAATACAATATAACTTTTCCTTTTAGTTATTACGATTACTGTGTATGCAAAATACCTATTATTTGAGCTTGAATGAAAGCTTATTTTATGCGAGAAACTTTGGTATGAATGAGAAGTGGGAAGTATGTACAATACTCGCATTAAGAAACTTTATAGAAGTATCAACCAAATCTTTGCAAAGATTTTTCTCCACATAATAAATTGAAGCCTCGTGTTAATGTATGCACGCTCCGCTTTGCAAGAAGTCGATTGGAAGATCACGCCGTGGGACGGACTTATGCCGAGGATCAAAAACCCAATGCAACACAGACTCGAGTGCTTGCTTGCTTCTTCGCCTTTCGTCGTGTTAATAGCACTCCAACCTGTGCTCACACGCTTACCACCAGAGCGATCGGCCATCCAAAACTCAAACACTTCAGTTGCAACTTCGTGATTGCCAGAGATCTTCAAGAACTTAAAGTCTTGCAAACTCAGACTTTTCAGCAGAAATGCTCAAGCCTCTGCGTCATCAAGAAACCAACCAATCTCCGGAGGGCTTCCCCAAAGGGACGCCATCCTGACGTCATCTCAGTAACCAATCAGCAACGGAATTCCCTCAAGCAGCCAAACAAGGAAACTCAGCTTTTCAGCTGTCACCCAAAAACGCAAGTAAACGAACAAAATCTTCTATCTGCTGAACTGGTGCCGAGCTAATTTTAAGCAGTAAACCTAAGCCAAGTCTCTGCTTTGTGATTTTCTCAGGTTGCAAGTAAAAGAACTGTAGCGAATATCTTCTTAAAACTTTGGGCTTTCCTCAGAACTCCGTTAACATCATTCTTCAGAACTGTATGTGTGTGTTTTAGCTTAGTTTAATGTAATCTAGAATAGTCAATAAATTATTGTTTTCATTTATGAAGAAGTATTGTCTGGTGTTGTGTAATTTTAAAGTCAAACCTTGCCAAGATCACGTTACCTCGTTATAGCTTACAAAGTATCGTAAGTGTATTGACCTGTGGCCAAGGAAAAATACAAATAGTCAAATTGTTAAAATTACACGGACGTTAACGTCTCGCAGGACGAACAGTTGATTAAAGTGTAAACTATCAAATTTTAAATCAGTTCTAATCAGGTTGACTTTGAATTTTCAGATTCGAGTCCTCTCAAACCCTGAGTTAGAATAATAATTAATTCCCTAAGGAAAGTAATCTGACATTACATTTGGTGGAGAATGCAGGCAAATTTGACTTAAACATTAATGACACCAAGATATTATTGTGAATCTTGTCTATTTTTATCTGGAAGAATAGAGTGGACAGAGAGAAACAGAGTTTTGTGAGTTATTGTACCTGTTATTATAGCATGGCAGAGCGTGTTGAATGAATGAAGTGAAACTCGAGTTGTTGTTTAGAATTGAACTGCAGTAAAACATTTAAATGTTGTCCGCTGAGACAAAATAAGTCGCCCTATACGCACAAGAAAGAAACAAGCGTGCTCCTCGTTTACTGTCTAAAAGGGCCTCAGAGCTTGATTTGTATAGTGCATGTCCCACTTCCAAATTCAACTCTGCTATTCATCTCCCCGGTTTGAGGAAATCAGAGTAGCTAACTGATAGTCCTCTGCCATTTAAATTAACTAAAAAACTAGTGAACTTGAAAACGCGGTGCTCAGAGAATGTGTCCAAACTTTATTTTTCTTTATGGGAGAATTGTGAAATCTTGATCAAGTGAAATTGTGATTGAATCCACGTGTGTTTTTGTCTGTATAAATATGTGCTGATATCCGCCGAGAATATCATTGACAGTTACTGTATTTATTGCAGTAAAGCTGTACATTAATTTACCTCGCTTGAACGAGTTGAGATTGTGCAGCGCTATAAGGAAAGATAAGAATCTATAGTGCTTTTTGGTTGTTCAGCATGAAGTGCGCCGCCATTTCACATGAAGGGCGTAAACTGTGTATAACCATCGACTGGGACACCAGTTATTGCAGGATACGTTGCCATAGTAACAGCCATAGCCCGGAAGTTCTAAGAAACCTTTTCCGGGGTAACTTTGAAGTGCGGAAGTGCAGTCCGCCAGCGCCATTTTTGAGCTGTTTGTAAACAAATAGCCAAGCTAAGAAATTAGCATTGAAGGCTAGTGGTTAGCACATAGCATTTTGTGGTCTCAAAGGCAAAATGTGTTGCAGTGTTTGAAGTGACTTGATTAAGTTACATCTGAACTTTATCTTTCACTATTTCATATGGATTTCATCCTATCTCTCTTTCTCACCTCCCTTTGAAAAGAACGTTGACAGATGCAAACTTAATAGACCTTTCCCCTTCAGCGTGTTACTATATCAGTTTAAACTGCTACCGTTGTGTTGTTATATTAACAATTAATCCTGGCCAGCCTAGGCCTCCTTACCTTAAATGCTACGTTGGGATTAATTCAGCTATAACTGCTCTTATAATATTAATGACATCAGTAGATATTACGAATTTAAGTAATTATGGATTCGAAATTTTAATTTCACTTCATAATTAATTACAGATTTGGAATTTTCATTTCAAAAGTAATTTCACTTCCTGCTTTCACATAGCAACAATATTTACTGATTAATTTAAATTTGAGTGCTCTTATAATCTAATAACAACAACACTAGGACAGTTAATCATTAACTATCAATAGGGCTCTGAAATCTTTAATGGCATTTGTAAGTAATTAGGGTACTTACAAATTAATTTAATTATTATTGCTCTTATGGTTGTAATAACATCAGTAAGTATTAGTAACTTGTTATCCTTAGGGATTCAAAGTTTCTAATTTAATTTCATAATTAATTCTATTTGGAATTTTAATTTCATTTAATAATTAATTACGGGTCCTGTTTCCATATTGCCACAATATTTGCTGATCAGTTCAACTATAATTGCTTTGCTAATTTTAATGACAAATATCATCAAGATTTTAATCCTTAACTGTCAATAATGCTCTGAAATTTTAATTTCATGGTTAGCTCATTAGGGTTTGGGTTATCCTGCTTCAAGATATTGATTGATTAATCGTAATTTTAATTACTCTCATCAATTTTAATGATAGCATCATTATATTTTAACCAGGAAATACAATTTCTAACTTGAAATTCTAATTTAATTTGCAATTGGCCTTCTTTCCTCTCCCTTTCAGTTATTTAATTCATTCAGCAAAATTTTTATAAGTTGCCCATTTGGCTTAAGCCTGTTAGTGGCAAAACCCCAAAAGGAAAATTAGGGTTTCCTCAGTACTTAGGTTACGTTGGTTTTATCCTGCTAACACAGCAAAACCAACCCCCTAGGGGTATCACTTTAACAGCGCCACCACCCTGTCATTTTTCTTTACATTGGGAGCAAAACTTCTCTCTCTCCTTCTTCTTCTCTCTCTCAGCTGTTTCCTTCTGAGTTGACTACTGTGGTTGATTGCTGGGATTTTGCCTGTGAAAATCATAAAGCAGAGATTTTTAGCAATTGAACAGGTATTTGTGAAACTTGAGAACATTGGTTCAAAATTGTCTTCCATTTACCTTCCACTCTCTTGCGAAACCCTACCCAGCTAAGAGGACTGATAGGCATCCGCCAAAATTTGAACAAGCATCTAGGAACGATCTAATTGGTGAACGGTGTCAATCTTAACATCTAAGAAACCAATACTGTCATTGTTATTGTTTTCCCTTCACCCGAAGGAATTTTAATAACAATCACAGTCCTGGTATTTAGAAATCCACATTTCCAAATGCCGGTTTAGAAGCATCCTTCTAAATCAAACTTAACCAAAAGGAAAAGAGAAGAAAATTCAATTATACTCATTCTGCTACCAGAAAAGGGTATTTTGTTGTTTTATCTTTCACTCTCATCTGACCATTAACTTACCATCCTTACAAAAAAAAAAAACTTTTCTCTTACAGGAAAATTGGAAGCAGCCAATTATTATCCTGTTCTCTGCTCTGTTTGTTATTTTTCTTTCCTCCCTCCGTTCTCTAGCTGTGCTACCTGTGTATGCTTACTAATTTTCCCCACAGAGACTACAAATTAGGAGCACACCCACCAGAGGATCACAGTCGCAGAGAACTACACTCACCTGTCCCTTACACACTCACCGTCAAACCACACCTGACATTGAACACTTACACCTGTGTTTTGCCTTGTTTGTTTTGTTTCCCTCAAGGTCTGTGTCAGTCTAGCTTCTAGATCTCCTTCACCACGCCAAAACATGTCTCGCACAACAGACTCTGTTGGCCACTGGGAAGACCTCGAGACATGGCTAAGTGTTGCAACAGACAGCCTCCTACCTAAGGCCGCTGAAACACTGAGGCATCAGACACAGGACCTCTCTGAAGAACTTTACCTCACGACAAAGCAAAAAGAACTTGCTCCAGCCAGCCACAGATAATCGCATGGCTTGGACCTCAAAGACCTTGACAAACTCGCTAGAAACATTGGCAAATTCACCCCAAGTGTGCCAGGTAGCCAGGATGTCCAAACTTATCTGCAAGACGTCGATTTCCATCTGGAAATGAGACCCAATGTCACGGACAAAGATAGACTATTTGCTCCGAACAACAGCCAGCCCTGACTGCGCAGTTTCCTGGACAGGCAGCCTGCTCACACAAAGGCTGACTACCACCTTCTCCGAGAGGCCTTCATTAAAGAATTTGCCAACCCCGAGTCAGAACAAGGACTAGTGGCTGCCCTGGAGACAAGGACGCCATGAATCTCCTCAAGCCTACTACAGCCGACACAGACGAGCGTACTTCGGAACTCGCAACGAACTGGAAATGGAAGATGATCTGAACTTCAAAACTCTCTTCCTGAGAAACCTCCATCCTGGAGTAAGTCACCATCTTGGCGTTCTCGCATGTCCGCAAACAATGAATGCTCAACAGTTGCGAGACTTGGCGCATAAAGCCTACGGCAAACAAAAGATGGCCTCAGAAAAGGGCGCCAAAACCCCAGCAGTTCTTGACTTCAACACTCAAAGTCAAGGTCTGGCTCTAGAGGGCGCCCAACATCAAGACCATACCAAGCCTCCACACAAAGAGTGGAACACACCCTCATCCAACAGAGAACGAGACTCCCATGCTGGTACCCGACCTAAACAGAGGAACAACCGCTGGGATGGACCGTGTGGACGACAACACTCACCTGGACGTCACTGAGAAAAATCTTGGGACCAATCCAGACCTCGTGAGAATCAATGGGACAGATCGTGGAATCAGCCAAACTCATTTGGAAACTCAAGAGGAAAAGGCTTGTGGGAATCCAACGGAACCTCCAAGGGAAAACGACAAACACAACAGGGAGCAACCAGTCCAAGGAATCAACGAAGGAACTCGCAAAGATTCCAAACTGAATCCACACAAGAACAAAAGACACTATCGTGTTTTGACTCACAAGAGCTGATGAAAATGATGATGAAAAAGTTCTTCCACCGAAAGGAGGAGGATCGGAAGTGGGAAAAGAAAGAGAAACCCGAGTCAGCCTGACTAGCAGCCGGAAGAGAAGGCAGCGACTAGCTGACCCAACCAGCCACAGAGAACAGCACTCCTTCACCTCTCTCTCAGAGAACCGTAACCTCCATAACTTCAGACGGACAAGAAATCCTAGATGAACAACCCGCAAAACCGTCAGAAACTGACCCAACACCTGATGCGTCAGATCACAGCAGCGTCCGACAAACACCTGCTGACGAAACCACTCAAGTTCCTGAAAGTGCTGTCTTGGTCATCTGCCACTCCTCCGACGAACACCAGATCAGTCCTGACATCCTACCTGTCTCATCCCAAACTCCAGTCCCTCAACTACTGGGCGACCTCATTGAGAAAGGTATAGCA
>NW_015505629.1:528939-532345 GCF_001515645.1 Sinocyclocheilus grahami
TCTCAGAGAACCGTAACCTCCATAACTTCAGACGGACAAGAAATCCTAGATGAACAACCCGCAAAACCGTCAGAAACTGACCCAACACCTGATGCGTCAGATCACAGCAGCGTCCAACAAACACCTGCTGACAAAACCACTCAAGTTCCTGAAAGTGCTGTCTTGGTCATCTGCCACTTCTCCGACGAACACCAGATCAGTCCTGACATCCTACCTGTCTCATCCCAATCTCCAGTCCCTCAACTTCTGGGCAACCTCATTGAGAAAGGTATAGCAAGAAAGTTTTACCTCTCCATCATCATCGAAGACCACATCAAAGTGAAAGCCCTCCTGGATACGGGAGCCGACATCACTCTAATGTCAGCTGAACTCCTTGAAGAAGTCCAAGAAAGAACAAAGAGGTCTAATAGCACCCTCAAACTTCAAAGGTGCATGCTGAACCTTCAAGCATATTCTCACACAGGCCTACAACTAAAACATATGGCCCCAATTCACCTAACGGTGGGACCAATGGACCTCGTTCACCCAGTATACATCTCACCACTCAACACGTATCCACTCCTCATTGGAAAAGACCTGCTTAATCGCTTTGAACCCTTAATTGACTTCAAGCAACTAAAGATATGGAGTTGACTCAATGCTGGAAAAGGGGGTTCTCTGGCCCTGTAACAGCACATACTCTGCTCCGATATGGCCAGTCATGAAACCCAACGGCAAGTGGGGGCCCACTATCGACTATCGCAAGTTGAACCAGCAAGTACCTCAATCACTGCCTCAGTGCAGGCCTGTACCAGCTCCATGGCAAAGACAAGCGAGTGGTCGCTTATGCCAGCAAAACACTGCTTCCCCCAGAATGCAAATACTCAGACTGCGAAAAAGCTTTGCTTTGCACTGTGTGGGCCATCCAGCGTTTCTCCAACTACATTGGAGCTCAGAAGGTTATCATTGAAACCTGTCACCAGCCAGTAACCTTCCTCAAAAGCCAACGAATTAGGGATGGCGTGGTAACCAACGCACGCATAGCTACTTGGCTAATGACACTCAAATGACGGGACGTTGAGGCATGATATACCCAAAACCACAGATCATATCTAGGAAACGGGCTAGCAGCCTGCCAGAACTGTTCAACGGACACGCTGCACACAGCAGCAGAACCCAAAGAACTGTTACAGCCACAACTGACAAACCACAGGTACTTCGAGGAGAATGTGTGTGAAGGGATGCCCACAGCATATGTCGATGGCTGCTCCTGCAATCAACAGGACAACTTGAAAGCTGGAGCGGGAGTGGTCTGGCTCAACAATGACCCGCAACAATTCAAATTAGGCCCTCACTCATCGCAATATGCAGAAATTGCGGCCATCCTCATCACCCTACAATTTGTTGCATCCCACAACATCAAAGAACTCTTCATCTGTACCGACTCGAACTATGCCCGTCTAAGCTTCACATGCCATCTAGCTGGATGGAAACAGAATGGATTCAAGACAGCTAACAACAAGCCTGTCAAACATCAGGAACTCTTCCAAGCATGCGAAGCCATTGTCACTGAACATGACATGATCGTTTATTGGAAAAAGGTCCGAGGCCACTCACGTCAACCAGGACAAGACAAAGATCTCAATGACCAAACTGATGCCATCGCCAAAGCAGGTGCATTACACGGAAATTCCTGGACATGTCCTGCCCTTCCACCCACCCAATCAGTGGCTGCTATAACCCGCCACCAGCACGCCACTGGCGCGCAAACCCCCACCTCCTCCCACATTGAACTCTCACCTCAATTCGCCACTGATGATCTCCTCACCCTCCAAGCTTCAGATCCGACACGCAAACCTATTGCAGCTCACCTTTCAGACCCATTAACTCATCCCATTCCCACCTCCAACCTAGCCACTTCCTATGACCTCCGCACGCTCAACTCTATCAAGCACATGCTGCATCTCAAAGACGGCGTCCTCACATATGTCCCTGAGCCCCTCACTGCGCCAAAGCTCGTAGTCCCTCAGGGCCAAAGGGGGATAATGCTGACGCACGCCCACGATTCACCATGCGCTGGACACCATGGCACCAAGGCCACATACGAAACGCTCAAGCAAGTAGCATACTGGCCTGGCATGCAGCAAGACGTGGCGGAGTACGTAAAAGGATGCCTGGTATGTTGCCAGTTCCAACCGGCAAATCTAAACCACCGAGCACCACTGCAACGGAAAGGAATGACCTTCCCATGGTCGGACCTCCAAATAGATTGGGTGGGACCCCTACCACGGTCAACAAGGGGTAACAAATACTTCCTCAACGTGGTTTGCGAATTCACAAAGTGGGTAGAGTGTCAAAGTGCTCAAGCAAGTAGCATACTGGCCTGGCATGCAGCAAGACGTGGCGGAGTACGTAAAAGGATACCTGGTGTGTTGCCAGTTCCAACCAGCAAATCCAAACCACCGAGCACCACTGCAACAGAAAGGAATGACCTTCCCATGGTCGGACCTCCAAATAGATTGGGTGGGACCCCTACCACGGTCAACAAGGGGTAACAAATACTTCCTCACCGTGGTTTGCGAATTCACAAAATGGGTAGAGTCTCTCCCAGCTCCCAACGATACAGCAGAAACAACAGCCTGGCTTTTGATGAACCACATCTTCTCAAGGTTTGGACTGCCTTTAAGGGTCAACTCTGACCGAGGAAACCACTTCACCGCCGAAGTCATGCAGGAAGTGTGGAAACTATTGGGTATACAGGCCAAGCTCCATATAAGCCATCACCCAATTTCCTCAGGCCTAGTGGAACGAGGCAACAGGACAGTGGTCAGCATGATGAAGTAGTATGTGTCCGCCAATCAAAAGGATTGGGATATTAAGCTTCCTCTGGTAATGATGGCCATCAGGGCCACCCCTCACCGGTCTACCGGTGTGCCCCCGTTCGAGATGATGGCGGGGCGACAAATGACACTACCGTTACACCTGCTGTACCAACCTGGTAACCTGAACCTCGTCACCGCCTATACCACTCACCAGTACCTGGAGGAGTTGCATCAACACCTGAGAACAACGTTCGCCTTCGCGCAACAACAACTCCAAAGAAGTGCAGAAGGTTGAAAAGCCTACTATGACCAAAAAGCCTCTCACCAGGAACTTAATGTCGGAGACAAAGTGTGGTACTACAGCTTCGACCAACCAAGGCAGAACGCTCCCCATCGCCTGTCAAAGAAATTCCTACCTCACTGGACAGGACCCTATGAGACTGTGAACAAGCTCTCACCTGTTGCCTGTCGAATCAAAATCAGACAAGGGCACAGCGAGCCAGTCCTTCGATAGGTCCATCGAAACCAAATAAAGAGGCACCAGGGCTCCAACTGACAGGAAAAGGGGGAAGATCAACTGACACAGACCGACAATCTCATACTCT
>NW_015505629.1:533002-536122 GCF_001515645.1 Sinocyclocheilus grahami
ACCACGGTCAACAAGGGGTAACAAATACTTCCTTACCGTGGTTTGCGAATTCACAAAGTGGGTAGAGTGTCTCCCAGCTCCCAACGATACAGCAGAAACAACAGCCTGCCTTTTGATGAACCACATCTTCTCAAGGTTCGGACTGCCTTTAAGGGTCAACTCTGACCGAGGAACCCACTTCACCGCTGAAGTCATGCAAGAAGTGTGGAAACTCTTGGGTATACAGGCCAAGCTCCATATAAGCCATCACCCAATTTCCTCAGGTCAAGTGGAACGTACCAACAGGACAGTGGTCAGCATGTTGAAGTAGTATGTGTCCGCCAATCAAAAGGATTGGGATATTAAGCTTCCTCTGGTAATGATGGCCATCAGGGCCACCCCTCACCGGTCTACCGGTGTGCCCCCGTTCGAGATGATGGCGGGGCGACAAATGACACTACCGTTACACCTGCTGTACCAACCTGGTAACCTGAACCTCGTCACCGCCTATACCACTCACCAGTACCTGGAGGAGTTGCATCAACACCTGAGAACAACGTTCGCCTTCGCGCAACAACAACTCCAAAGAAGTGCAGAAGGTTGAAAAGCCTACTATGACCAAAAAGCCTCTCACCAGGAACTTAATGTCGGAGACAAAGTGTGGTACTACAGCTTCGACCAACCAAGGCAGAACGCTCCCCATCGCCTGTCAAAGAAATTCCTACCTCACTGGACAGGACCCCATGAGATTGTGGACAAGCTCTCACCTGTTGCCTATCGAATCAAAATCAGCCAAGGGCGCAGCGAGCCAGTCCTTCGATGGGTCCATCGAAACCAGATAAAGAGGCACCAGGGCTCCAACCGACAGGAAAAGGGGGAAGATCAAACCAACTGACCCAGACCGACAATCTCATACTCTACACCACACTAACATAATTTATGTCGTTCTAGAAAGACATATAGCTACCCTTCTTAAACACAACACCTACACACTCTCCTCCGCCGCACTGCTAGGACCAACCTCTAGTAGAGAGGAGTTGTTCCACAAATGTAACTCTCCCTTACTGTCTAACTTAATTCAGTGTCCTTGTATCTCTTTGTGTTTTTCTTTATAACTACATATTTAAAAAAAAAAATTCCCTCTTTCTCTCTCTCTCTCACTATAATTCCTTTCCCCTCTAGTTCCCTCATCAGGGAACTCCCTTAACTGATCTCAAATCCAGGTCCTGAAATCGAGATTGACGCCCTTCATTAAAATCGTTGAAACCGACGGCTAGTCAACACCCCAGCGCGTACGGCTACCCTCACCTACGATCGACACGACACTGCCACGTGCATTATCCTGCCCAACCAAACGTTATGGATCAATGTCCCTAAGGGTTCGATCCTCCATATTGACGATTTAGCATTGTGTCACCTTACCGGCGACGAGTATCAGGCCGAACTCGAAATCTCACCCTTCTTCAAACAGCATTCCTTCGTCCTCGATCCAGAACTGGAAGAAAGGATCAAGGAGGAAGGAACGCAACTTATTGATTTGACTCCTGTTGATACAGCTTTAGAAGCTATCGCTCGCCTTCCGCCCGCTGGCGTGCCAATCATTCGGTCTTGGTCTGCCGCTGACACAGCGCTTTGCGTTTCTACTATTGTAGGATATGTTGTGACTCTGACACTTGCCTTCCTCCTCCACAAGTGAGTGAACGCCGTCCAAGAGTCTTTCAACATGGGCGTCATGTTCCGACGTGATAAAACTGACCAAGAACCTGAACCCGAACCGGAGAACTCAACAAACCTGATTGAGATTACGCCTATACCGCCTCGTCGAACCTCTGACAATTAGAGCAATCCCAAGAGTCTTTCAACATGGGCGTCATGTTCCGACGTGATAAAACTGACCAAGAACCTGAACCTGAGAACTCAACAAACCTAACTGAAATTATGCCTATACCGCCTCGTCGAACCTCTGACAGCTAGAGTAATCGAAACGACCCAATTCTAGACAATCCTAAACAATGCACCCCCATCTCATCTCAAATGTTCCTAACCCAAGTATCCCCAAATTACCCAAACCTTGCACCAGGATTCAGTTAGTGATGGAGATGTTGTTTGTGTCTTGTGTGTGCCTGTTCTCTCTCTGCCTCTTGTTCCAGTGCCCGCCGATGTTCGCGGGCACTGGAACTCCCCCTGTCCGAAAACCCCACGAGGATCAGAGGTGCAGTGTAACGTGGCTGGTTTCAGCATAAATAACTAACTATCTAAGAGACAACAGAACAAAGAACCTGGTATCTGGAAAAGTTCCAGCACAAGACACTCCTGGACCCCATGACCATTTGACACGTAAATTGCTAAATCCGATAAACAGAAAGCGACAGATTAAGAGCTCCCTGTCCAGCAGAAGGATGGCAGATCTACACTCGTCACATGGGCATGACCTCAGGACACCTCCCCTTTCCCCCCTGCATTCCAAAAAAGGGACGCATCCTTTTACTACTTTCCAGAAAAGCGCGCGTTTCTCCTGTCACAGACAAAGACACAGAACTTACACAGACAATTCATAAGACAATCATTTAAAATCATTGAAAGTATTGGAGCAATATACTCCCAAATAATATGCTTTCTGTTTGTTGTGTTATTGAAACCATGATATCCTAATCTTTGCCTTATAACTTTTCCTTTTAGTTATTACGATTACTGTGTATGCAAAATACCTGTTATTTGAGCTTGAATGAAAGCTTATTTTATGTGAGAAACTTTGGTATGAATGAGAAGTGGGAAGTATGTACAATACTCGCATTAAGAAACTTTATAGAAGTATCAACCAAATCTTCACAAAGATTTTTCTCCACATAATAAATTGAAGCCTCGTGTTAATGTATGCACGCTCCGCCTTGCAAGAAGTCGATTGGAAGATCGAGCCATGGGACGGACTTATGACGAGGATCAAAAACCCAATGCAACACAGACTCGAGTGCTTGCTTGCTTCTTCGCCTTTCGCCGTGTTAATAGCACTCCAACCTGTACTCACACGCTTACCACCAGAGCGATTGGCCATCCAAAACTCAAACACTTCAGTTGCAACTTCGTGATTGCTAGAGATCTTCAAGAACTTAAAGTCTTGCAAACTCAGACTTTTCAGCAGAA
>NW_015505629.1:536410-544748 GCF_001515645.1 Sinocyclocheilus grahami
ACATGGGCATGACCTCAGGACACCTCCCCTTTCCCCCCTGCATTCCAAAAAAGGGACGCATCCTTTTACTACTTTCCAGAAAAGCGCGCGTTTCTCCTGTCACAGACAAAGACACAGAACTTACACAGACAATTCATAAGACAATCATTTAAAATCATTGAAAGTATTGGAGCAATATACTCCCAAATAATATGCTTTCTGTTTGTTGTGTTATTGAAACCATGATATCCTAATCTTTGCCTTATAACTTTTCCTTTTAGTTATTACGATTACTGTGTATGCAAAATACCTGTTATTTGAGCTTGAATGAAAGCTTATTTTATGTGAGAAACTTTGGTATGAATGAGAAGTGGGAAGTATGTACAATACTCGCATTAGGAAACTTTATAAAAGTATCAACCAAATCTTCGCAAAGATTTTTCTCCACATAATAAATTGGAGCCTCATGTTAATGAATGTAAGCTCCGCCTTGCAAGAAGTCGATTTGAAGATCGCGGGCCGGGCTTATGCCGCGGATCAAAACCCCAATGAAAGACAGACTCGAGTGCTTGCTTGCTTCTTCGTTATTGAAACCATGATATCCTAATCTTTGCCTTATAACTTTTCCTTTTAGTTATTACGATTACTGTGTATGCAAAATACCTGTTATTTGAGCTTGAATGAAAGCTTATTTTATGTGAGAAACTTTGGTATGAATGAGAAGTGGGAAGTATGTACAATACTCGCATTAAGAAACTTTATAGAAGTATCAACCAAATCTTCACAAAGATTTTTCTCCACATAATAAATTGAAGCCTCGTGTTAATGTATGCACGCTCCGCCTTGCAAGAAGTCGATTGGAAGATCGAGCCATGGGACGGACTTATGACGAGGATCAAAAACCCAATGCAACACAGACTCGAGTGCTTGCTTGCTTCTTCGCCTTTCGCCGTGTTAATAGCACTCCAACCTGTACTCACACGCTTACCACCAGAGCGATTGGCCATCCAAAACTCAAACACTTCAGTTGCAACTTCGTGATTGCTAGAGATCTTCAAGAACTTAAAGTCTTGCAAACTCAGACTTTTCAGCAGAACTGCTCAAGCCTCTGCGTCATCAAGAAACCAACCAATCTCCGGAGGGCTTCCAAAAAGGGACGCCATCCTGACGTCATCTCAGTAACCAATCAGCAACGGAATTCCCTCAAGCAGCCAAACAAGGAAACTCAGCTTTTCAGCTGTCACCCAAAAACGCAAGTAAACAAGCTAAATCTTCTATCTGCTGAACTGGTGCCGAGATAATTTTAAGCAGTAAACCTAAGCAAAGTCTCTGCTTTGTGATTTTCTCAGGTTGCAAGTAAAAGAACTGTAGCTAATATCTTGCTAAAACTTTGGGCTTTCCTCAGAACTCTGTTAACATCATTCTTCAGAACTGTATGTGTGTGTGTTTTAGCTTAGTTTAATGTAATCTAGAATAGCCAATAAATTCTTGTTTTCATTTATAAAGAAGTATTTTCTGGTGTCATGTAATTTTAAAGTCAAACCTTGCCAAGATCACGTTACCTCGCTAGAAGCTTACAAAGTATCGTAAGTGTATTGACCTGTGGCCAAGGAAAAATACAAATAGTCAAATTGTTAAAATTACACGGACGTTAACGTCTCGCTGGACGAAAAGTTGATTAAAGTGTAAACTATCAAATTTGAAATCAGTTCTAATCAGGTTGACTTCGAATTTTCAGATTCGAGTCCTCTCAAAACCTGAGTTAGAATAATAATTAATTCCCTAAGGAAAGTAATCTGACATTACAACATGTTCCATGACCTTTGTTCGCTGTCAGGCAACTAAATGTATGTTTTTGATTATTTGATTAATATTTTACTAATTGTCTGGTCTGGTATGTTTTTTTAGCCTACAATCTAGGTATGAGTTATTTTATTAATCCATAATGGAGTCTTTTGTGCTTCATGTATGGTTAATGTTTTTTCAGCATGCTTGCATATACCTTTTGAAGGTTGTGTGTTGTCTGTGTGCTTGCATGGCTGATTGTGTGAAAATGTTGATTGTTGTTATAGTGTTAGTACTGTTGTCATGATGCTTTTTGTTTATTGTTCTTGATATTTGAAAGGGTTTTGAAACATCTTCCCAAAGGACTGCAGTTGAAGATTAGCCGACTGGCTAACACTGGCCAGTGTTATGTGTTATGTGTAACACATTTACAGAAATGTTGATTAATGTGTGTTGTCCTTATAAATAAATAAACAATAAACAAACAAACAATGTGAATTTCAAAATGTCAAAATGTACTCTAAGATTGGCTTATTGAATCACTGACTCATTTAAATTTGTTCATGAACATTGAATCATTCAGGAATGCAGGAATGACCTGTTGATCAGTGCTGCAATGATTGGTGAAATAGAGCAAAGCAATCCACAGTGACAATATTGTCTCTAAAATGTCCGTCACTTAATATTAACTTGAACATAACATTAACATTTTTTTTTATTTATTGTATAAAGTATAAAACAGTGATCTTAAAAGGAGGACAAATGAGCATCTGGATCAAGTCTGCGCTGGTAAAGGAACAAGGTGTTTCAAAACCGTACTTTCCAATGTGAACCTGCACGGATGGCTACACTAGCAGCAGATTATATCAGAAACACTGTTGTATTTATAAGGGTCTTAGAGCATTCTGTCCACATTCAGCCCCTTGAGTAACCTGAAATCTGCTCCATAAATCAGTTTTCAGTTTTGATTTGGCCTGTAATATTATCACAGAGTTATAAAGGGACTGTTAAACATGGATTTTTGACATTATATATTCCAAAAAGCCTAAAAGAATAGAAATTTATTTCTTCTGTCTTTTCCTTCTTTCAAACACACATTCTCATTGACTCAAACACTCATTCAATCATCACTCACACATACAGATGATTTTTATGGTCTCTCATTGCTGTGGATCAGCTGCCAGCACTAATTAAGCATCCTTAAGCTCATCAGTGGCTTGAGCTTCACACATGCAGCAGCAGAGGGAGACAGAGAGACAGAAAACCCATCCAAAACCACATATTTTTGCAGGCTTTGAGTCGCACCTCAAGGCCCTGTCCACACGAATGCGGCTATTTTTAAAAACACAGCTTTTTCTACGGGGTTAGGCTGTTCGTCCACACGCAAACGCAGCACCAGGTCACTGAAATGGAACATTAAAATTACACGGACGTTAACGTCTCGCTGGACGAAAAGTTGATTAAAGTGTAAACTATCAAATTTGAAATCAGTTCTAATCAGGTTGACTTCGAATTTTCAGATTCGAGTCCTTTCAAAACCTGAGTTAGAATAATAATGATTAATTCCCTAAGGAAAGTAATCTGACATTACAACATGTTCCATGACCTTTGTTCGCTGTCAGGCAACTAAATGTATGTTTTTGATTATTTGATTAATATTTTACTAATTGTCTGGTCTGGTATGTTTTTTTAGCCTACAATCTAGGTATGAGTTATTTTATTAATCCATAATGGAGTCTTTTGTGCTTCATGTATGGTTAATGTTTTTTCAGCATGCTTGCATATACCTTTTGAAGGTTGTGTGTTGTCTGTGTGCTTGCATGGCTGATTGTGTGAAAATGTTGATTGTTGTTATAGTGTTAGTACTGTTGTCATGATGCTTTTTGTTTATTGTTCTTGATATTTGAAAGGGTTTTGAAACATCTTCCCAAAGGACTGCAGTTGAAGATTAGCCGACTGGCTAACACTGGCCAGTGTTATGTGTTATGTGTAACACATTTACAGAAATGTTGATTAATGTGTGTTGTCCTTATAAATAAATAAACAATAAACAAACAAACAATGTGAATTTCAAAATGTAGAAACTGTCTCTAAGATTGGCTTATTGAATCACTGACTCATTTAAATTTGTTCATGAACATTGAATCATTCAGGAATGAAACACCACCCTGTTGATCAGTGCTGCAATGATTGGTGAAATAGAGCAAAGCAATCCACAGTGACAATATTGTCTCTAAAATGTCCGTCACTTAATATTAACTTGAACATAACATTAACATTTTTTTTTATTTATTGTATAAAGTATAAAACAGTGATCTTAAAAGGAGGACAAATGAGCATCTGGATCAAGTCTGCGCTGGTAAAGGAACAAGGTGTTTCAAAACCGTACTTTCCAATGTGAACCTGCACGGATGGCTACACTAGCAGCAGATTATATCAGAAACACTGTTGTATTTATAAGGGTCTTAGAGCATTCTGTCCACATTCAGCCCCTTGAGTAACCTGAAATCTGCTCCATAAATCAGTTTTCAGTTTTGATTTGGCCTGTAATATTATCACAGAGTTATAAAGGGACTGTTAAACATGGATTTTTGACATTATATATTCCAAAAAGCCTAAAAGAATAGAAATTTATTTCTTCTGTCTTTTCCTTCTTTCAAACACACATTCTCATTGACTCAAACACTCATTCAATCATCACTCACACATACAGATGATTTTTATGGTCTCTCATTGCTGTGGATCAGCTGCCAGCACTAATTAAGCATCCTTAAGCTCATCAGTGGCTTGAGCTTCACACATGCAGCAGCAGAGGGAGACAGAGAGACAGAAAACCCATCCAAAACCACATATTTTTGCAGGCTTTGAGTCGCACCTCAAGGCCCTGTCCACACGAATGCGGCTATTTTTAAAAACACAGCTTTTTCTACGGGGTTAGGCTGTTCGTCCACACGCAAACGCAGCACCAGGTCACTGAAATGGAACATTTTTGAAAATGCCTGCCAGGGTGAAGATTTTCAAAAACTCCGGTTTCAGTGTTATCATGTAGACAGAGAAACCGGAGTTTTTGGCTTGTGACGTCGGAGCCTGTGCTGTTATCTCTGATTGGCCAACATGGCTTTACGGTTGAGATTATATCGCCAACCGTTGGTTTAGCATGCTCTTGACAGTGCTTCACAGCATGCGTTTGCGTTTTCATGTGGACGGAGATTTTTTTAAAAATGGTAGAAGGAAAAACTCCTTCGTTTTTAAAAATACCCATGTATGTGTGGACATGGCCGATTTGTATGCATGGTAAATCGTAGCTCCATGAATCCAGTAAGACAAACACACTGAAACACATTCAGAGACACTGAGCAGCAGGTAAAGGAAACATCAAGAGCAGCTCGATTAGTTTAAACACCTCGTTTACTGTTTTTCTGACCTTATATCCCTCCACTGTCGACTCGTTGGTCAGCGGCTCCACCTGCTCCCAGGCGATGTTGATCGTCGTGCCGCTAAAAAACGGTAGAAGGAAAAACTCCTTCGTTTTTAAAAATACCCATGTATGTGTGGACATGGCCGATTTGTATGCATGGTAAATCGTAGCTCCATGAATCCAGTAAGACAAACACACTGAAACACATTCAGAGACACTGAGCAGCAGGTAAAGGAAACATCAAGAGCAGCTCGATTAGTTTAAACACCTCGTTTACTGTTTTTCTGACCTTATATCCCTCCACTGTCGACTCGTTGGTCAGCGGCTCCACCTGCTCCCAGGCGATGTTGATCGTCGTGCCGCTGTAGTTCATCTTTGTGCCGATGATTTTAGGAGGCCGACTAGGAGCTGAGAAAAACAATACAATAAGATCAGAAACAGTAACATAAATGCCAATTATTTATTTTTAACATAAAATTTACTCTTTTTTTCCCCTCACAAAGTAAAAATGTGTCCTAAAAATGTGTTTGGACTCCTATGAGACTTACGTGCTTTCTTGGTGTAGATTTTGTGGCGCTGGCTGGCGGGTCCGTAGCCGGCGCCGTTATACGCCCGCACCTCGATGAGGTAATGTGAGTTGGGCTTCATGTTGTCCAGACGCGTGTGGTTTTCTCGACTGGGAACCAGAACACGTTGTGCAGATGCCTCGTTCTCCACCGACTCCCTCCAGTACCGGACCTGAGAGAGAACACCCGCACCAGGCCAGAAATTAACACACTATCATAGTTTATATTCATATTTTAAATTAGGCATTATTTTGACATTTTCCATTTTAATTTTAGTTGAGATTTTAGTAGTTTTGTTGTTTTATATATTTTTAATTAATTTACATTTTATTTAACTGTCTGTATAGTTTTTATTATTTTTTATTTATTAGTCTTAGTTTACTTAGTTATTTTAGTACATACAACATCTTGGCAAGTACATATTTCTAATATTTCAAGTGTTTCTTCTTTTTTAAAATCAGTATAATTTTTTTTTTCATTTTTATTTGAGTTTTAGTTATTTTAGTTCAGTTTTAGTTTAGTTATTTTAGTTTACTTCAAAGTAAATGAGAACGGTTGCCTTGCCAACTAGTTGAATATTTTTTTATTAAGTTTTTTTTATAGTTTCAGTTTTATTTAATGATAATAACCCAGCTGGTAAATTAACAACTTTAGATATCAGGAAGTGAACTTGAGATGTGTGATAGGATAGTCTGATGTGATTGGTTCATTCTGGGGTTAATGGTGAACTAGCACTTTGGTACCTGGTATGCTTCAACCGTCTGCAGCTGTAGAGGCACCCAGGACACGACGGCTTCTGTGGCTGACAGCGTCCTCGCCTCGATGATGGTGGGAGCTTCCGCAGGAACTGAGATGGAAACACACGTCAGTAATGTCGCTAGTTCACATGGTTTATTTCTGTAAATCTGCAGCCGTGTGTCACCCACCATCCTGAGCAGAGTAGATGAAGGCGCTGACGCTGAACGGCCCTTCACCCTGACTGTTAAAGGCCTTCACCTTCACCTCAAACCTGGTGGACGGGGGGATTTTCGAGTCTTTGTGGATGTACTTTTGGGCCTGAGGATCGGTCACTGTCACCCTCATCCACTCGGGGTCTTTATGAGGCTTGAATGCGATGATGTAGCCAAAATTACTGGCGTAGTAGTACTGTGGCTGGACTGGCTGCAGACGCAAACCACATCAAGAAACTTAACTTTAAATGTTATGTTTAAATATACAAATGATGCATTATCATTATATCATGTGCACTAGTTTGCATACATTTCCAGAGCAGAAACATGAACATTGGTTCAAAATTCTTTAGATAATTCTAAGTTTTGGTGTATGTTAGTGCTGCTGAAGAGGAGAAACAAACTCATGACCTTTAAATATATGCATTTTCACCATGTTTAAGGAATAAAATGTTGTATAAATCAGTGTGAATGAAATATGAAGAAACCCCTCAGTAAAAACCTTCAGAATATAGAGAGGAATAAAACTCTAAGTTTCGGTGTGTGCAAGTGCCGCTGAAGTGGAGAAACAAACTTTTAAAGATATGGGTTGGAATTAAAACCTACAGACGCAAACAGATAAAATGTCATAAAATAAACACTTAAATGTGTATTTTAGATAATTTTTCACTAGTCTGAAAGCAGACGTGTCATAGAACTAGAAAATAGACCAAAATTGTAAAATTGACAAATGCATGAAAAAACAATGTTTTTAACTGTAGTGCTTGCCTTAAATTTTTATTGGTCTCAATCAACTGTTTTTGTTTTTTCAGTTTTAAACCAAATTAAAAGCAAACTACACAGATAAAACAAAGTAAAGTGTTACGTGAAATTGAAAGAGAGAGCTGCATTTTGCTGGGATTTGGAGAGGGATTTTTCTGATTTCTAGAATACACATGACACTGGTCTTCATGTGAGAAACATGAGCACTGGTACCGTCCATGTGATGGTGAGCTCACGGCTGGTTCCTCCTCCTCCACCGATGTCTGACGGAGCCACAACAGGCCCTACAGAGAGAGAGAGAGAGAGAGAGAGAGAGAGAGAGAGAGAGTTGAGATTTCAAGCCACTTTTATTACAATATACAACAGTTACAAGTTCAATCCAACATCAGTCACATAATAAAATACAAACACTTTATATTAAAAAAAAACAATCCATCATCAGAAATCTCACACAAAGCTCCTTTTAAACACCAAATCAGCTCAAACTTTGCAAGATCATTCATCAATTTATAATAATTAAAATCTATTAAAATTCTGCATTTAACTGAATTAGCAAACACTGCATTTAAATCATTACAAACCCCATGCTCATTTTTTTCTTTTCTTGTAATGTAAATTGCCATTTTAGCATGTCCCAATATAAAATTAAACAACTGACACTGATACTTGCGACTCTGTGAGTATTTAAAACCACAAATGAATTTCTTCATTGAAAAACACTAATTAAAACAATAAAAAATGTTACTCAAAACATTAAATAAAGATGTCAGTCTAGAACACTGCATAAACACATGGAAGACAGTTTCCCTTTGTGAACAAAAAGAACAATTTTGATCAACATCCTGATTAATTACAGAAACAAAAGCGTTCACTGCAAT
>NW_015505629.1:544818-557402 GCF_001515645.1 Sinocyclocheilus grahami
TTTTCTTTTCTTGTAATGTAAATTGCCATTTTAGCATGTCCCAATATAAAATTAAACAATTGACACTGATACTTGCGACTCTGTGAGTATTTAAAACCACAAATGAATTTCTTCATTGAAAAACACTAATTAAAACAATAAAAAATGTTACTCAAAACATTAAATAAAGATGTCAGTCTAGAACACTGCATAAACACATGGAAGACAGTTTCCCTTTGTGAACAAAAAGAACAATTTTGATCAACATCCTGATTAATTACAGAAACAAAAGCGTTCACTGCAATTGCACCATGTAAAAACCTCCATTGCAAATCTCCAATTCTCTTAGATAATGGTGACTTATGCAATACTCTCCACTCAGGTTTCTCATACTCATTTAAATTAAGCATCTGTCCTCCACTTGTCAAGTACTCTGGCAACCAGACGCATAGATCTCATCCCCAGCTTCTCAGTCATTGCACTCACATCTGAAAAATTAGCTCCAGCTACTTGTAGCACTTTCCCAATGGTTAAAAGTCCAGAGTTGAGAAGATTTTCTTCTTTCACAGAGTAACTCAGTTCACTTGACAAGGCCAAACGTGAGCCAAAAATTAATGGCTCTTGCAACAGCCAGTACAAAGAGTTCACAGTCCGCTCCTTTGGAGTCTTGAACAAGGCCCACACTTTAAAAAGATTCCGATAAAAAACAGGAAACTTACAGAGGTTCAACTTTTGAGGATCTAGCCAAAATATGACTCTATCCAATCCCAGGCCTTCAAACCCTCTCAATATAGAGAAAGCTGCTTTCTTCCAGTTTGAGTTCTCTGAGCCTGTTAGAAGTCTTTGTATGAACTGAATCTTGAAAGCAGCTGTTCAACTTTGTAGATGTACCAGTCCAAACCCTCCTTCTTCTTTAGGAAGGTACAGTACACTTTTTGGTACCCAGTGCAACTTGTCCCAAAAGAAATCCACTAAACATGACTGAATCTTAGATAAAATATCTACTGGGGGATCTATGCAACTTAAACGATGCCAGAGAGTAGAGGCAACTAAATTATTTATAACCAAAAGTCATCCTTTATATGACATCTTTGGAACTAGAAACTTCCACCTATCGAGGCCCCCTTTTACCTTCTCAAAAGCACCTTCAAAATTTTCTTTAACAGCATTCTCATTGCCTAAAAAGACACCCAAGTATTTAAAACTATCTCTGGTCCATTTCAGACCAGCTGGTAAAATGGGTTCCCCATGTAACCAACTCCCAGCAATTATAGCTTCACTCTTCTGCCAGTTTACTTTTGCAGAGGAGACATGTCTAAAATCTTCTAATGTTTGTAACATCACATTCACATCATTTTGATTACTACTTAACACTATCACATCATCAGCGTAGGCTGATAATTTAACAGCTTCAATACCATTTAAAATCTGTAAACCACACATGTCAATTCTTAACTTAATTAAAAGAGGTTCTATAGCCAAGGTGTACAACATGCCAGAAAGAGCACAACCTTGTCTAACCCCTCTTAAAACCTTAAACGGAGAGCATAAGTCACCATTTATCTTCAATGTACTCTCAACGTCACAATACATAGCTTTAATCATTGATATAAAATCAGAACTAAAGCCAAAAGCTGCTAGAACACTCCATAAATATTTATGTTCGACCCTGTCAAAAGCCTTCTCCTGATCAATTGAGATTAAACCAAAGTCTAATAAAACCTTACGATTATCTAAAACATCTCTTACAAAAGAAATGTTATTAGTAATTCTTCTACCTGGAACACAATATGTTTGATCCGGATTAATAATTATTATTATAATCTAAAACATCTCCTAATCTATTTGCCAATACTTTTGACAGTAATTTATAATCATTACATAAAAGACTTATGGGCCTCCAATTTTTTATTTCATTTAAATCTCCTTTTTTTTGGGAGCAGAGCGATAACAGCTCTACGGCAGCTTCTGGGTAACTGTCCATCAGATAAACTCTGATTGAGAACTGCCAACAAATCAAGACCTATCTCTGTCCAAAAAGTTGTATAAAATTCGACTGAGAAACCATCCATTCCTGGCGTTTTTCCATTCTCCATGCTATTCAGAGCCTTCTCTAATTCATCCATAGTCAATGCTTTACTAATTACTTAATTGACGTCTTCATTTACTTGTGGCAAATTTTCAAGAAAGACATTATTTGAAGTCTGTGTACACAACTCATTTTTATACAGATCTTCATAAAATTTGACCGCTCTCTTTCTAATATCTACAGAGTTCAATAAAAGAACTCCCGTTTCTGAACGTAAAGCATGAATATGTCTATTCTTCCCATTTTTCGTTTCTAGGTTAAAAAATGTTTTTGAAGGTGCATCCATAGACTCAATGCTTTGAAAACGAGATCTAATATTAGCACCTTGTACGGTTAAATCTAACATTTAATTCAAAGAAGCTTTCTTTTTCCTAAAAGACTCTATCTCTATTTCATTTTTTGTTACCTCCAAGAGCTCTTGAAGTTTAACTAAATCGTCTTCTAGTTTTCTTATTGACCTAATCTTATCTAAATTTCAAAAATAAAACATCTAATCCTTTCTGTGTCATTATCTCAAAAATCTGCGCTCTTTTCATACTCTCTCTTGCACCATTAATATTTAATGAGGAAAAATGTACTACCCCCATTAGAAGGAAAAGAGAAAAACAGAAACAGAACAGAAAAAACAGCAAACCCAGAAAATAGAAAAAAAAGAAAAAAAAAAGAAAAAAGAGCAAACCCAGAAAAGAATAATAACCTTTAACCATTCTGACTGCTTTCACCTGGTTCTGACTGAGCATTTAATTTGGTGAGAATTTTTTTCAAACGAAAAACTTCAGGGTCAGAAAATTGGTTCTCGCTTCTAAACAATTTAACTTTCTCGATCAATTGTGGAATGTCTAGGAAAAAAAGGTTTTTCTTCTCATGGTTTTTGTCACCTTTAAAAAATACTTAATGCCATCTACATTATATAGCTGACTAGAGAAGCCGCTCGCAGGCAAACTACCCATGAAGCTGCATTCTGACCCCTTACCCACACTGTCCGTGTCAGTCTGACTAACTTCCCGAACATCAGCTTTTTTCATCGGCTTACTAGCATGTCGTTCCATTGACTTCCTTTTTTGCGGTGCATTGAAAGAATAATCATCCAATTCAAGTACCGATCCACCCAAATTCTGGTCCATCAACATCTGTTCTCCAGAATCCACCACATTGTAGCCATCTTCTGATTCTACCAAAGGGTCTATTATCGGTTCACCCTCTACGGGGTTCTTATCAACAACCAACACTTTCTTCACACTTGTAACTAGTTTTGTCGGTGTCACCTCATTATTTAGCTCCGCATCTACAGCGCGAGCTACACTAAGCCCCGGTACCTCCGCATCAACCGTAGTTTCATTCTGCACTACTCCAACACTAGTATTAGCGGCGTTTGACTCGACCCTTTTTCAACCACTTCACCACTAAATACAAAAACAACAACAACAAAAAAAATATATATATAAAGAAAAAAGAAGGAAAGAAAGAACAAACACTCGTACCTCACACTCCTGCTCACACACTCCACACTCAACGCTCCGCTCACTCACTCGCACATGCGCAAACAGAGAGAGAGAGAGAGAGAGTGTCCAGCACTAAATAATGACAGACGTTACAGTAATATTGGTTGCTAGGGCATTGCTATGCAATTACTAGTTACTATGATGTTCTAGATGATTCCAGTGGTGTTACTGTATGTTGTGGGTGGTTTCCCAGAATGCTGCTGGAGGACTAACACACTGATGTTTAATACTTAGTGTTAGTGGTTTAATCAGATCACTATCAACAATAGTACTAGTGAGGATTGACTTAAACACGAATGCATGGACCTGGTGGAACGTAAGCTTATTAAAGCAAAGTAATGTGAGCTTCTGATCATTTTCAACTAAAACGGCATAATATCTGATGAATGAATGCATATATTGATGAGTGAACCTGTAAATGTTTTAAATTTTACTGTTATTACCATGTTTTTACTACATTTGCCCCCCTTTTTACTAATTAAAAATGAGAAATTTCATATAATACATGAACTACAGCAAAACTACTCTGATGCATTTCAGTATTGATGATACATTTTATTTGAATATATCATTATATGAAACTTATAAGAACATACAATCTGAAAATGACCAGCATTAGCTCCATTGGAATTAACAGAATTTAATTACTTTTTTTTTTTTTACTCATAACTGCTCAAAAATAGTCCAGATTTACGAAACCTACATTTTCTAACAAACAACATCAATATGAGTCTGGAATGTTTTCAAACAAAATATATTTCTTTCACTTGTATAAACTTTCACTTTTATCATTAAAAAGACTGATAATGGTGCAGCGATAATGGTAGACGCTGCAATGGTTCATCAATAGGTGGCAGCAGAGTGAAATGTGGACTTCTTCGTTTTCAATCCTCTGTCCTTTATCAAATTCAGACTATTTGGTCATTGAACTTTTGCTCTGTTCATTTGATATAGTTAATTTGTTATGCCAGTTTAGTGTGTTTACAGTGTGATGTTTATCAGCAGAATTTTGTCCTAAAAATGTGAGATGTGGTAGCCAGGCTAAATGCATTTCACAGAAGTGTTTTTGAGACACATCTATTTTTTTAATCAGAAAAAATAAATGATATGTATTTTGATAGTCTTTACTCATTTCTAAAGTTTGCTTCCTGTACTAAAACCTTGAAATTGTTATGCTCTGCTTCCAGGTCAAAACGGGCTGAAGTAGCTGGGTTAAACAAACACACTAATGGCAATAAACCGCAGGTGATTGTTTCCTCAAATGAGGACAGAAGGAGCTCACTGGCTTCTCTGGTGGTGATTTTGGGCGAGGGGTCACTCGGGGGTCCGATGCCCAGCGTGTTGGTGGCGATGACCCTGAACTCATACTCCGTCCAGGGCGTCAGATTGATCACGGAGGCCATTTCTGCATTTCCCTCCACATTCACTGGAGCTGAAGACACACAGAATCACTGGATTACAGCACAAACTCACTGCGGCTGGTTTACATCCAAACTAGTGCTTTTAATGGATTCAAATAATCAAGTCAAACTTTATTAACAGATGATTAACAAATTAAATAGTCATCTTAAATGTGCAGAAAAGTATATCAATATATTAATTATACACGCACACATATGTATCATCACTAGAGTGAAGTGTGGTGATGTACTCACAGGTGGAGGCGTCTCTCCAGTCCTGCTGCTCTCGCACGTCTCTGTACTGGACACTGTATTTGGAGATGGGACTCAAGTTATCCGTCCCGTGACTCCAGGTCACCCTCACGCTGCTGGTCATCACCTCGTCCACACGCACACCACCGGGAGGACCTGGGGGACCTGAGAATGAGGAGACACGGGAGATGGTGATCAACATCAGAAAACATCAGCTCTGTGACGTCCCGCTCAGGTTTATTGAAGATAAAATGGAGAATGATCCCATGAGTCTCAGTCTGACCTCTGACCACCAGCTCTGCGGAGGCCGTGACGTTGTCCACCGGCGTCTGCACCGTACAGCTGTAATGTCCTGCGTGTCTCAGCTGGGTGTTACTGATCAACAGCTCTGAGCTGGACATCCCATCCTGACCATCCTGATTAACATCCTGAGCAACAATCATTTCAATTAATACGTTTAATTCATGTTTGCTATATACACAAGACACCTGTTCACACCAAGAACGATAACTAAAACCATACAGTTGGGACAATAGCGGCATCCATACCACGATTATGACGATAAAGACTCACTTTCAAAGTGATTCATCCAGCAATGTCAGTATAGTTATTGGTGCAGTTAACGTGATAGTTATCATTACAGTTCTCATAATTAACATAATATTTAACATTATGGTTATCGTTGCAATTATCATAATTATCGTTATAGTTATCGTTACATTTATCATTACTGTTATTCTTTTGTTAGTTTAGTTTGAAATATAGTGATTGTTCGTTACTGTCATGGTTATGTACTGTTTTGGTTCTGTTTCTGCCTCCACATTTCCCTGAGTCCCCTTGTCTATTAGTTTCCATGGTTTTTGATTAATTTGCTCGTTAGTCATTATTAGTTAACTCCCTTCACCCATTTTCCCCTCGTCAGCTGCCCTACTTAAAGTCTTCCTTCTGTTCTGTCGTTTGTCAGTGATTGTTTGATGTTATGACTATCCTGAGCTATTTCCTTGCCTGAGTTTTTGTGGATTATAATATTAAAGACTTTTCGTTGTGGATTATTCTCGTCTTCTTTGCCTTCCTTTAGAGAGACTGTAACAAAATCACCAGCCCTCATTTTGAGTAAATTTTTTGCGGCATTTTTCTTTCTTTCTGTTTGTTTTGTTTCTTTCATCCCTCTCCCTCTATGGACCTGCCTGCAGTCCAGCTGCTTTGCCTGGAGCAGCAGCACCGTTCGCTGGAAGACCACACCAGGGACTTTATCAACCTGGCATGCCTTACTCACTTCCCGGACCGCTCGCTCTGTGTTTTCAACATCAGGGGTTTTCAACCTTTTAGGACATGCACCCCCCCAAGTTTGTCTAATTTCATTCGCGCCCCCCCAACACCCCCCCATTACTGTATTCACACCGAATTACTTTATTAACATCAACATAACGCAAATATCCATTAAAGCTATTAAAGCAGCGAATTATTTTTCTTTTGCTCTTTTTGATTAACATTTATATAAGAAATGCACGGATCCGTTATACTGATGTACATCTGATATTTTCTTTACTGTTCACGTTCACTTAAAACAACCGACTGTGCTTACAAGGATACTTGTCAAGACAGCCATTGGTATTCACCTGTTGTCTGAGAAGGCTATCTGTTTGTGCACTTCAGATGTGTGCGCGGTGCGCATAGAAATGCTTTATCACAGCGCGTGCATACCGCACTGAGATGTCTTGGGCTTAAATGGCTTAAAATTACTTAAATGTTTAAACTGACAAAACTTAAAACACGTGAGAATGAAAAACTTTCTTGAGGAAGCAGCACTGGCCTGATCATTAAAATAGTTTTGGGGGGCTAAGGTGACAGTTAGGGGGGCTGAAACCCACCTAAAAAGGGTTTAGAACTGCCCCTGGTATAGCGTGCGTAATTATACTGAAATATAAATACTGTATATAACCAGTTTACCTGATTCAATGTGATGGCTGAGCCTGTTTCTGAGATAACAACATGCCAATCCGTGGTTAGATTTCCAACACGGCTAACCGTAAATCACCTTACACTGTCAATAAGCGTGACTGATACTCAAGCCAACTCTGCTCTAACTGTCAACTAGCAGTGGGAGTCAGATTGCCCCCTAGTGGATGGCTAAAGATTTGCTAACTCATATTCATAAATCCTCAAGGGAATGTCTCTGAATTAACTGATGCTCGCGCCCCCCTTAACAGGTGCTGGCGCCCCACAGGTTGAAAACCCCTGTTCTACCTCACCAGCCTGAGCGAGCGGTGTAAGGCACGCCTACCAGCGGACGGTCCAAAGGAGAATTTTGCCGCTTGTGTGGAGTGGCTGCTGGAGAATAATGGACTATTTTTCTCCGTCTGCCCCATCGAGGACAACTCCAGCCCCACTCCCGAGCCAGAGTCCAGCCAGCCATCACCATCACACTGCACGGAACGTTCGCCAGAGCCCACCGCAGCCGCAGAGCCCGAGCCGGCTGCGATTAAAGAGCCAACGCCATTTAAAGCGACAGAGCCAATCATCGCCCCGGAGCTAGGGCTCGAGAGTGCGACTGACCAGGTGCATGAGCCGGCAACACTGTGCATCATGGGAATAATTGTGGAGATTGAGGAAATGGAGAATAACCCCGCCCACTACTGAGGGTGAGCTGTTACTGGACTCTGAACTATTGAGCTATTTGAGTGAGGAGGAATTCTGGCTTCTCCCTTTCCCGTTGGTCCCGCCCACCTCCCCATTGTCTCCAGAGCCCCTGCTGGTTCCGTCCAGCTCTCCTGTATCTCCTAAATTCCCTGTTACTCCTAAGCTTCCACCCAGCCTCCTTCTCCCACCTCCTCTAATATCAGCCAGTTCCTCAGCTCTATCTCCGTTGGTGCCTGTCAGTCCCTCAGCACACCCTCAGTCAGCACCATCTGGGCGCTCTGATCTGCCTCGGGACTTCCATTCTCCAACTCCGCCTAGGCGTGAGGATCCCCTGTCTCCGCCTCCAGCCTCCGAGTCCGGCTCCTAGCTCCCTTGTCTCCACCGTGGCCCGTTATCCCACCAGCTCCACCGGGCTCCCTCATCCCTCCAGCTTGGTCAGTCATCGACCATCCGCCGCCTCGGGGAATCCTCTGGCTTCGCCTCGTCACTCCGTCTCTCTGGCTCTGTCAGGCTCCTCCTTCCATCCGGCTCCACCTTTGTTCTCTGTCGCTCCGGCGTGGTCTTCCGGAGCCCCTCCTCCGCCTCGGTCGCCTGAGCCTTCAGCGCCGCCTTGGCCCTCCGGATCCTCAGTGTCACCCTGGCTCTGCGGCTGCTTGTCTCTGACCTGACTGTAACAGTTACATTATCTTTACAGTCATCATTGTTACAGTTATCATGTTATCATCATTATAGTTATCATTATAGATACTGTTAGGTTTACCATTATTTATCGTTACAGTTATTGTCATAGTTATCAATATAGTCATTGTTATAGCAAGCATTGTTATAATTATCAGTATAGTTATTGTTACAGTCATCATTATAGTTACCGATATAGTTATTATTATAATTAGCATTATAGTTATAATTATAGTTATCAAAATGATCTTCATAGTTATCATTATAATTATTGTTATAGTTATCAATATACTAATTGTTATAGATACCATTAAAAGTAGCATTATGCTTATCTTTATAGTTATCATTATATATACTGTTAGGTTTACCATTATTTATCATTACAGTTATTGTCATAGTTATCAATATATTCATTGTTATAGTTATAGACATTATAGTAAGCATTGTTATAATTATCAGTATAGTTACTGTTACAGTCATCATTATAATTACCGATATAGTTATTATTATAATTATCGTTCGAATGATCATTATAGTTATAATTATAGTTATCAAAATTATCATCATAGTTATCATTATACTATTATATTATAATTATTATAATTATTACAGATATCATTAAAAGTAGCACTATAGTTATCATAAGTAGCATTATGGTTATCTTTATAGTTATCATTATAATAATAATAATTATTATAGTTATCATTATAGTTGTCATAGTTATCGTTTTTTGTGTTAAGGGATCCACTATGTTACTGAAGAGTCTTGATTCATTAAACTAAAAAAATAATCAATAGATGTTTGTCATCAGTATTTAACAGGATTTAACATGAGGAACTGAATTCACCGTTTTGTGCTCGTAATGCTCTCTATCTCGGTCGAAGTCAATGACGTGTGCATCGAGGGACCAGATGAAGGTGAGGTCGAGGGTGGGGTCATGTGACGTGGCGCACTCCATCCTGGCGCTCTTTCCCACACTGACGTCAGAGTTGGACGGGGCCAGAGTGATCTTCGTGGCGTCTGAAGAGAGACAACGATAAACTCAGACAACAAACGACTGATTCTGATTCCAGCACTTCTACAGGACACATGAATACAGGAGAATGCTTCTCACTTCTGCTGATGTGCAGTCGCGTGTTTGTGGCAGCAGAGGGCAGGAGTGAGACGTGTGTCCATCACATCACACTTTGAGGGTTAGTTCACCCAAAAATGAAAATTAGCCCACAAATTACTCACCCTCAAGTCATCCTAGGTGTATATGACTTTCTTCTTTCAGACGAATCCAGTCAGAGTTATATTAAAAATTGTCTTTGATCTTTCAAGCTGTTTAATGCCACTCAGCGGGTGTTGCATGCATCAGTCCAAAAGAAGTTAAATAAAAAGCGCCTATCCATTAAATAAGTGTCTCACACGGCTCCGGGGGGTGAACAAAGGCCTCCTGTAGCGAATCGATGCGTTTTGTAAGAAAAATATCCATATTCAAGACGTAATAATCACTTTAATGTAGCTTGCGCCAACAGTCCTACACGGAAGTAGTTCCGGGCGGATGAAGTATGAGTTCAACGTTGCGCATGCGATGGTGAGTCTCGTGAAAACCAACGTTTGTTAACAGGAGCAAATGAAGCAAAGTTTCCTTACTTTAGCAAAGGAAAACCAGTCCCATCTTTGCTTGTATCGAAATCCTCCGACATTCTTCTTTACAAATCCTCGTTTTGTACTTCTAATAAGTGACCGGTATTTTGTTTTGATCTCTCCGCTGCGCTTCCACGTTCGTCACTTCTGAGCGGCGCATGTGCAAAGCTGACCTCATACGTCATCTGCCCGGAGCTGCTTCTGTGTACAACAGTGAGTGCAAGCTAGATTAAAGCGATTATTACGTTTTGAATATAGATATTTTTCTTACAAAAACGCATCGATTCGCTACAGGAGGCCTTTGTTCACCCTCCCGGAGCCATGTGAGACATTTTTTTTTATGGATGGGAGCTTTTTATTTAACTTCTTTTGGATTGATGCATGCAACACCCTCTGAGTGACATTAAACAGCTTGAAAGATCAAAGACAATTTTTTATATAACTCCGACTGGATTTGTCTGAAAGAAGAAAGTCATACAGCTAGGATGACTTGAGGGTGAGTAATTTGTGGGCTAATTAAAATTTTTAAATTTAAAATGAAGGGTGAACTAGCCCTTTAACCAACAAATACAAACTCAACTAGATTACAAACTGTGACGTTCATTTGAGAAGAAGCCCAGCAAGAAAGTTTTCAGTAGGTTTAAAGATTAAGGTTAGGAGATTTTAAGGCCATTCAGTCTGTCAGACAAACAGATGTGTTCTGGATGGTTGCTAATGGAGTTGCTAGGGTGTTCTGGGTGGTTGTTAGGGAGGGTGTTACTTTACAGTTTCTGAAGTATTCTGGGTGGTTGCTAGGCTAGGGTGTTCTGAGAGGCTGTTGGGGTGTTGTTTTGCCGATGGTAGGCTATTCTGGATGGGGCATTCTGTGTGGTTGCTAGGTAGTTGCTATGGTGTTGCTATGTGGTTACTAGGGTGTTCTGGATGGTTGGTGGGGATTTTTCTTTGCAGTTTCTAAGGTATTCTGGGTGGTTGCTAGGCTAGGGTGTTCCAATGCAGCTACTAGAATGTTCTGAATTGTCATTAGGGCATTGCAGGGTATTGTAGAGTATTCTGGGTGGTTGCTAGGGTGTTTTTACACAGTTTCTAGGGTGTTCTGGGTGGTCGCTATGGTGTTGCTATGCAGTTGCTGGTGTCTTCTGGATGGTTGTTATGGTGTTACTTTGCAGTTTTTAAGGATTTCTGGGTGGTTGCTAGGCTAGTAGGTAGCTATGAGGCTACTATGTTGTTCTGGGTGCTTGTTAGGGCATTGCTTAGTTGTTCTGGTTGGTTGTTAGGGTGTTAGTTTACAGTTTCTAAATTATTATAAGTGGTTGCTAGGCTAGGAGGTGGTTGTTAGGGCATTGCTAGGGTGTTGTATAATATTCTGGGTGGTTGCTAGGGTGTTGCTATGCGGTTGCTAGAATCTTTTGGGTGTTTTGTTAGGGCTTTACTTTGCAGTTTCTAAGTTATTCTGTGTGTTGCAAGGCTAGGGTGTTGTTAGGTGTGTTGCTGCTGGAATGTTGCTATGTGATTGCCAGGGTGAACAGTACATTGTCTTTCTCAAGCCAACACAATAACAGCAGTAATAATCAGGATGTTCTGATGTTAGGGTTTGGATTCTGTGTCGTACCAGTGACTGACAGCGATCTGGAGCTGTTCGCTCGGCCTCTGTCATTTTCTGCGAAACATGTGTAATTTCCTTCGTCTGATTTAGTGATGTTCAGAAGATCTAAACTCCCGTCTGGCCATATGAAAATCCTGCAATCATAACAGACTGAATATGAATGGTTCTGGAGAGAGCAGGGATCCGTGAGATGACCTCTGCGTGACCTCTGACCTGCTGGAGTTGTGTAGGAGTTCAGTTCCTTTGCTCCAGGAGATGGTCGGCCGCGGCGCTGCTCTGGGTTTGCAGTCAATCACCACGCGCCCGTTTTTGGCCCCCAGAAGTTTGGGTTTCACGGGTTTCCACTCAAACGAAGGAGCGCCGGCTGAGAAAACAACACATTCAGAGGAAGAACTAGCAGTGTTCCTCAAGATCTTCAACCCTTTGAGTCCTGAAGCTCAGAACCACATTTTACAGCAAATATTAATACTAAACGATGAATACTCACCAAAGACCCTGAGCTCGGCGTTGGCATATATTGTGCCGTGACGGTTCTCAGCAATACACTGATACATCGCTGAATCACCAAATGTCAGGTCTGTGAAATGCAACTCATGGTTCTTGGCGTACTGATGGAATAGAATCAAGAAGAGAACAGATTCATCCGTCAGAATTCAAGACTGCTTTCATTAGATATCATCAATATCATATTTCTACTGATTATCATGAGCCTCTGAAATCTGTCAATGAGAAAAATCCCTAAAAAATACTAAATAATAACATTATTCATATATATATATATATATATATATATATATGTGTGTGTGTGT
>NW_015505629.1:557674-570605 GCF_001515645.1 Sinocyclocheilus grahami
GTGTGTGTGTGTGTTTGTGTGTGTGTGTGCATGTTTTTATATATAATTCATACAAGCAAAATTAATAAATATAAATGTAAAAATTACAAATACATTATTTAATGCAAATATGCACATGAAAATGTATTTGTTTAATTAATTTCATTAGATAAAATACATATAAATAAAATCATAATAATACAAATATTACAAAATCATAAAATAAACTAACAAATAAAACAATTTGGCATACAAGCAAAATGAATAATGCCGTACAAATACATTTTAATTCTAATTAAAAACAAAAACAAACAAACAAATAAATAAATGTATCTGATTATTTATTAATTTGATTTAAAAAAGAACAATTATAAAAACAAATCATAAAAAACATATTAACCCTTAAATTCATACCTCGAGTCTTTAGCGACCCAGGACATCATTCTCTACCCTCTCCCTCAATTTTTTTAAGTTACACATTAACTTTCTTAGTATTCCTCAATCTATTAATTATAAACAATATAACAAGAAAAAAATGGTAAAATATAAAAGAATGCCTGTTTTCTGATACATTTTTTGTAAAAAGTGTATAGGGTCGCTAGAGACCCGAGGTATGTAAATGTTTAAGTATTTTTTCCTGCGCAACTATATTTACATATCCGATGACTCAATGTGTGCAATGAATCTTTTTTCCTCAAGGTGGCACTGTTTGATACACAATGATGACGTGACGTTTCATTCATAATTACCGCAGGCATAAAACAAACAAATATCATCAGCAAAAATTGAAGTGGTTTGAATGGTTTTACTGCAGAGCAATTACTATACGCAATGAAATATAAATGTCACTGCCATTTGATGCTGGATGTGATGAATAAGCTTCCAGTGATCAAAATATTGAATATGAAGTCATTGAAAACGATAGTTTTAGAGAATAGGTTGCGATCGTGAATTTGAGGCAGATGTTGAATATACAGGCAGATGTTGAATATACTGTGGAAGTGCGCTCTGACGATGACAGCGATTGTAAAATCATCTGCTCAAATTGAACCCTTTTTAGTTTCAAAAGGTAATGAAATATGCTTTATTTTATTCTTTTGTAATTGTTCTTAAAATATCAAGATCATTTTTTGCTATTGCAGCAGTCAGAGATCCATCCGTGCTGGATATATAGGTCCGGGTCGCTAAAGACCCGAATATGTAATAATGATTGGCGAAACATTCATGCATTTAAGGGTTAATATAAAGTTTATTTTGACTAAAGACACTGTAAAACACTAACATCTGTATGGCATCATTATTCTGTTGGAAGTCATGTTTGATTTGCATTCTGTGTCTCTTCCTGTGATATACGCTGTAAACACACTTCAGGTGTTCGGATCAGCACCATCTGGCGTCGTGGCTGTTATGCAACCAGAAGCATGATGGGAAGGCCTCGCTCCAGACGGGAACACAGCCAGCAGTTCGGCCGCCTCACAACACGCTCATTCATTATGCTGACCTGCTGCATCTATTTACATGCACTGCTGGAGTGGAGGAGTTTGCTATTGCATTTTACTGACAGCAATGTTTGCTATTTTTATTGACATCAAAATAGAGAGACTGTGGCGTTCCTGTAGCTCAAAGAGTACAGCATGACGCTAGCAACATGAACTGATTGAATGTATAAAACTCTGAATGTAAAAACAGTCACTTTGAATAAAAGCACCTGTCAAAATTCAGATTTATTTTCAGTTGATCTGATTTTAAATGCTTGAATTTGTGTGAAAAGGAAGGATTATAAATCAGACGTTAGTTGTACCATTCGTCCGTTCTTCAGGAAGTGCATGTGGGGTTTGGGTTTCCCGCTGGCCAGACAGGACATGATGTAATCGCCTCCGATGTCTCTCTCCGAGCTACTGATCTTCTCCACCCATTCAGGAGCTCCTGAGTCAAACACAAACTCACGCGTAAACCAGTGTTATTTAGTATCATTTAGATACTATTACAGTATTTATTAAGATTTTGAATTAGTTATTTTAGTGCATTAAGTTAAACTAAATGAAAATGAAAAACACTATCTTAGCAACTAGTAAAAAAAAGTTTGTATAATTTTTTTCGTTTAGCATTTATTTAAATTAAAGTATTTATTATTATTTATTTTTATCATTTTAGTTTTAGTTAACTATTATAAACCCTGATGTAAACTAGCAGTGCTTTACAGGACTATTCTTGCATTTGAACAAATCCTAAAACATTAAGAATTGAACATTTTTGCATTTTTATTGGTATTGTGATAACACTTTAGCTTAGGGACCAATTCTCACTACTAATTAGTTGCTTATTATCATAAGCACTTCCGGCTTCGCTACCGTTCTGACGTTCTTGCTTATTGCTCTGCGCTTTGCTCCCTATTTCTGTACTTTTCTCAGATTTTTCTAAGATTTTTACTTCAGCAGATCAGCACAGTGCTCAAACAACACAATTTTTAGCACAAACACTAAAACTAAAAACTCTTTGGGACTAGAATAATACTATAAAAAAGGGGACTTTTGCCTCCCACTGCCAACAGCTTACATTCCGGAGAAGGGAAAACACAGCTGTCTACATTCACACAGAAGAGAGAGAATAATGCCTCCATTTGAATCTACTTGTTGCATAAACTGCCACAGACTTCTACAAAGGATTGTGGTTCTTGAAACAAAGTTACTTGCTGGACTTACAAAACAGGCAGAACACTCAGCAGACCGTCATCATGGACCCCCTCAGCATTCAGCCAGTGAGTCCTGTGAATCTAGTGAATCTCAACAGATTATACCAAGTGTACCAACAAGCCGAAACTGATCGACAGACAAATCGATGGCACAAACAGGGAGCGAGACCCAAAGGCACTCGAGACATCAGATTATCATGAGTATATCGTATTGCTGCCGTAGCATCCTCTACCCCAGATTCGGCTATGACAAGGCTTGTGAATACTGGTATTCTGCCTATACATCTTGAGAACAGATTTGAAGCATTAATGAATGTGGGTGAGGAATCCCCAAATGTGATTAAAGATGGATCGGATCACCCAGCAGCTAACATCGCTACTAACAGGCGCTCAAGGTCGAACAGACAGCGGCTTTCAGCTCAGAGCGCAGCCGAGCCCAGGACTCTGATAGTGGGCGACTCCATTATCAGAAACATCAGTAGCAGAAATACAACAACATGCTGCTTTCATCAAGCAACCGTCTCTGATGTGAACAGGGATGTGAACAGGGAACTCCGGAACATTCTGATGAAGCACAAGACTGCAAATCGAATCATCATCCATGTGGGGAAGAATGATATTTGGAAAGAGCAGTCAGAACTCCTTAAGAAGGATTTCAGTGAACTCTTTGAAACACTTAGAAAACTCAATTTGTCTCAAAAACTTGTCAGTGGACAACTCCCAGCAAGGGGAACTAACATGTTTTCACAGTTGCTTGGGCTGAACACATGGCTACAACGATCTTGCAATATAAAAGGAGTGAATTTCATCGACAACTTTAATCTTTTCTGGGGCCATAGACAACTGTTTAAACCGGATGGCCTCCACCCAAACAAACTTGGTGCAAGAGTGCTTAAGGACAATATCTACTTCTCCCTCTGTCATCCTTCAGCAGAGTGTGTCAATCCACTCAGCCTGAATAGCACACACACACCTGGTCCGAGTCGTCATGTGGTTGACACATCCCACAAGGACACTGATAACACCACACAGCCACAACAAGCACTGCTCATGGACAACATTCCGGCTGAGCCCTGCCCACAGAGCTCATCACAGACAGACAGCTCCAAGACTCAGCACCCAAGGACGACTTTCTGGAAAACAGCCAGGGAAGCCAGGACAACATATCACAGCCACCGGAAACACCAGAGCCACAGCCCCGCTCACCAGACACATTATCCCTCTCTCCAGCATCTCCACTTCTAAGTCACAGAAAATGGAGGAACTGGTGTATGCTGGGACCAAACTCTCCCACTCTTTCGCTGCAAGTCCTCAGTTATCAACTAAAAAATGGCGGGCCCCACAACCACCAAAGCCTGTGGACCCAGCTCGCCCTCCTCCTCCTGTGAGAGCTCTACGGCCGCTGCCACAACGCCAGGACCCAAACCCTCCTCCATCTGCTGTAGGTGAACCAAAAACAGCTGATAGCAGCTCTCAGTAATATGTGTTGGGTCCCCGCTATGATAGCAGCAACATTCACAAATGTTTACAGAACAAGCAGGAACCCAGTGTGCCTGTAGCTTTCTCTATTTCTGTTTTATCACGTGATAGAAAGTCTAAGGCCCAATCCCAATTCTACCCCTTAGCCCTTCCCCTTTCCCCTACTCCTCCATTTCGCGTGTTCACGTGAAGGGGTAGGGGTGTCTCGATTCTCTTTTGGTTGGAGGGGTAGGGGTAAGGGGAAGGGCCAGACAGCCCTTCAAACAAAGATTTTTCGGGACCACACTTCAAACGAAGGGGTATGAATTATCTCAGCGCAAACCGGCTTTAGCGGCAACATGGCTGCCCGAGCGAACAAAAGACACATAAATGTAAGCATTTTTGGCATTAATAAAGATTTTAACAAAAAGTAATAATTTGTTTTGTTACATTCAATCGTGAGTTCATATTTACGGTCATGTTACTCAAAGAAATGTTTGCAAAAAATCGCTAATATTTGCTAATTTCATATAATTATAGACTGCACGATAGTGCCACAACATATTTTCATGTCTGATCAGGGCGATAACCACCGTAGACATTGAGGGGGGCTAGTCCCCCCAATTATTAGAAATCGCTAAACCCTTTTCTCAAATATTGCCAATTCAAGAGAGAGAGAGACAGAGACAGAGAGAGAGATGAAAGTTGCATGTATGCGCGTCTGTACGTTTCTCTTTTTAGAGTGAGTTTACTTAAAAACCAGCGATTTTATCCTCTCGTTGCTGGAAAATATAATGTAGCGATTCAGTATTTAAACTGTTATTAATAAAAGTCGTGGGGCAGCGTTGACAAGTTTCTTTTCTCCTGGATGTGTGAGCTGCGCAATCTCCGATATATATGTGTGTGTCAGTAAGCAGCGCATTAATATAGAACAGTAATTAAAGGCTCTAATGAACACCAGCACACCAGTATAGGTATGTGTATTGTAGCAGCTAGACGACGTATGATGACGTGTGACGGCATAGTAGTGGTGTCCCAATTCTTAGGGGAATATTTTCACCCCTACCCCTTGACACTCTGTTTCAAGGGACAAGGGGAAGGGGTATAAAATAGAATTGGGATTGGGCCTAAGGCCTTCTCAAGCCGTACGGCTGACCAATCTAATCTGCGGCCTATTATGCATCAAAATAAGATTGCTGTAAAGACACAAAGCAATGCCATCAAGTTAGCATTTTTAAACATTCGCTCACTAAAAAATAAATCATTTCTGATCAATGACTTAATAACCCCAAACAACCTGGATTTTATGTTTCTAATCGAAACATGGCTAGAAGACAGCTGCAGTGCAACAGTCCTCAATGAAACAGCCCCTCCTAACTTTACATTCACGAGTGTCTGCAGGATTGTTAGGAGAGGTGGAGGTGTAGCTGCTCTATTTAAAGATGTCTATCAATGCAAGCAAGTGTTATTTGGTCAGTACTTGTCTTTTGAATATCTAGGGATTGTGTTGAAAGGTGCTCCATGCATTCTGTTTATCATTATTTACAGGCCTCCAAATACTCTCCAGCCTTTGTTGAAGAGTTCACAGAACTACTATCAATGATTTCCTCAGAGTATGACTGTTTTGCTATTGCAGGGGATTTTAATAGTCACATAAATAATGCAGAAAACAAAACTACAAAATAAATTATTACTGTTTTAAACACTTTTGGCCTGATTCAGCATGTGCATGGACCCACACACAATCGTGGACATACTCTAGATTTAATCATCAGTAGAGGTCTAAACATTTCATCCATTGTTATTAAGGACGTAGCACTATCTGATCACTTCTGTATTTTCTTTGATATATTGATCTCTACTACCACTGAATCTAGATCTGTCTCTGTCAGAAAGAGATGCATTAACGAAAACACTAGTGTGCTATTTATGGAGGCTATATCTTTAACACCAAGCATTTCTGCAGACTCTGTTGATCTTCTCCTTGATTCCTTTAACTCAAAAGTTAAGAATGTTATTGATGACATTGCTCCTGTGAAAGTCAGCAAGAAGACTGGCAGACAGAAATCAGTGTGGAGAAAATCAACAGCAGTTCAGAGTATGAAAAGACAATGCAGAAAAGCTGAGCGGATGTGGCGGAAGACGAAACTTGAAATTCACTAGAGCATCTATAAAGACAGCCTTCATGCTTTCAATGTGGAACTAGCCACAGCCAGACAGAGTTTCTTCTCAAACCTTATAAATAGGGATGCTCCGATCCGCCTTTTTCACCTCCGATACCGATTCCGATACCTAGGGTTCGATATTGGCCGATACAGATACCGATCCGATACCAGTGAAGTTTTTAAAGAAAAATTTAATAAACAATAAATATGAAACAATATAGGCCTATGTATATTTATAATCTATGACAAAATTGTATCATAAACTAGGTTAGTAGATAATTCGGCAGCAAAAGTCATTCTAGAAAAATCAGTGCACAATAATTTTAGAAATCCAAACATTTGGTGAAAAAACTATATTTTGTGGGGAACAAATAAAAGTGTTGCACTAAAATGTTACACATTGCTATTTGTATTATAAAATCCATTCATTAAAACATTCATATATATGCTTAAGTATATACTATAAAATTAAAATACATTTCTTTTAAATGTGTAACATATTTTTTAATAAGGCAACAACATATGATAGATACGATAGGACAAAACAAGTACAATGCAGCACGAACTTTTTTTATACAGTCTATGAGCATGAAGTGCTTACAATGTGCGCATCCGGTGTGCAGAATGATGACGTCACAGCCTGACGCCGTGTTGCTTCAAGCGCATCATTCTGCACACCGGATGCGCACATTGTAAGCGCTTCGTGTTAAAAACTGCAAAGCACAAAGGGAAGAGAAATTAAAGAGAAAAATATCTGTGCAACAGTTATTGAGCCTTTCTTTTAACAGTTTTAAATTTCAGTTACTGTGCACGTTAAAAACGATTTATAGTCTTTTCTACGCCCGTGTTTTGTTCTCACAGACACCCGGTAGCAAGTAACAAAACAACATTAAACTCCAGCAAGAAGATAAAGTCCTTTTTGCAAAATCATAGACATGTATTTACAAATCAAGTATAATGGGAACACAGAATGATCTTGGAGAGAGCTTTACCGAGCTGACTGCTGTAACCGAACGCGACCAGGGTTTAAAGGCTGAACCAGACTTTAGACTTTAAAGGCTGAACCAGGGTTGAAAGACTGACAGCCACAGCCGAGAAAAGAGTTTGTGTGAACTTTAATGTAAGGACTTAAATATTCATATGTAGCTCACATTAAGCTATCGTATGGCTTCAAAAGTAACACAAAATCATTCGCACAATCGAAAAAAAAAATCTCGGATTTGGATCGGCCCTCTCTGACCGATACCCGATCCGAGAAAAATGGCACTATCGGAGCCGATACCCGATATGAATATCGGATCAGCGCATCCCTACTTATAAACAGTAACTTAAACAACACTCGCACTCTTTTTGCTACTGTTGAGAGACTGACAAACCCCCCAAGTCAGATTGCCAGTGAAATGCTCTCTGACACAAAATGCAATGAGTTTGATTCCTTCTTTTCAGTATGAAAATAAATGCTAGAAAAAAGTCCAATGGTTCACTGAATATAAACCTAACAGACCACTCAGATCATTAGGATCAGGTCAGTTAGAAATACCAAGGGTTCACACAAAACAAGGGGGGTCCGCTTTTAGTTATTATATCAACAGTTGGAATCAGCTTCCAGAAGAGATCCGATGTGCTAAAACATGTCACATTTAAATCTAGACTCAAAACTCATCTGTTTAGCTGTGCATTTATTGAATGAGCACTGTGCGATGTCTGAACTGAGTGCACTGTATTTTATGTATGTATAATCATCTTCTATTTTTAACTGTCTTAAATTCATTTTAAATAAATTTTTTAATCATTTTCAAAGTTTTTAAATTCCTTGTTTTATTGTTGTGATTATTTTTTTATGATTATTTTACTTCCTTTTATGTAAAGCGCTTTGAATTACCATTGTGTACGAAAATGTGCTATATAAATAAACTTGCCTTGCCTTGCCTAGCATGCATATTACTAGCATATAGGCTGTTTATTAGTACCTCTGAGGTTATTCTTCAGAAGTTATTTATACTGCATGACCATATTTTAGATCCCTTAATCCTACCCCGTACCTAAACTTAACAGCTACCTTACTAACTATTAATAAGCAGCAAATTAGGAGTTTATTGAGGCAAAAGTCAGAGTTAATAGTCAATAGTGAGAACTGTGACTGTTATTCTTATGTTTTTGGGGGATCATATTTCTAACACGCACTCTGCTTTCCAGAATAAACCTGTAGGAATATGGCATTGCTCTTCTCAGTAATGTCGGGTTGTGGTGTGTTCATGAGGTCATGTGACTCTCACCCTCCACATACAGATGCATTTTGTGTCTGTCTTTGCCTTTGGAGTTGTCGGCCTCGCACTCGTACAAACCCTCGTCCTCGTACTGGATGTTGTACAGATGGAGGAGACTTCCTGCCATACTGATGTTATGACGATGAACCGGCAGATCGCCATCCACCTTCCTCCATCGGATCTGAGGGATGGGGCTGAACACACACACACACACACACACAATATATATTACATGGTGAGAACTGCTTGTTAAACACAATCAATGTTACACAAACATAAACCTTCACCACATTGTGTTTATCAACTATAGATTATATAATGGATGCGTATATGAAAATACATGTAAGACAGAATACCAATCAGTTATCGAGTATGCAAATATTACATTCATGACACTGATGTTCCCAGCTGATCACTTACATTAAGAACTGCAACATTGTTTTGTTTTACATTATTTTCTAAAATGTTGCATCATCTAACTAAATCTACACTAATTTGCATACATTTCCAGAAAATAAATCTGAACACTGAATTCACAAAATTCTTGTTTGCTTTTGTTGACATATTACAGTTTTCGAATTTCACAGATTTTTTATTTCTATTTTAATTACTCAATAAATCAGAAAATACTGTCAACAGCCAGAAAAAAAAAAGTTTACCATGTTTTTAGGAATATAATGTTGTATAATACAGTGTGAAGGATATATGAACAAACCCCTCAGTAAAAAACTTCAGAATATAGAGAGAAATGAGTTTTAGTGTGCAAGTGCTGCTGAAGTGGAGGAAAAAACTAAAATAAATGGACTGAGATTGAAATCTACAGATGTGTATAGATAAAGTGTCATAGAATAAACACTTAAATGTGTATTTTGGATGTTTTCTTTCCATTAGTCTGAAAAAGACATGTTATGGAAGCAAAACTGCCCAGTGCATGAAAAACAATCGTTTCTGATTTATACATGAGTTCAGTGTAGGCTACTATGAGATATACTGTCATTTTCAGACCTCAAACTTCCTTCAATCCCAAACGAACATTAATTGCGACTAAACAGAAACAACTCAAGACAGATATCCAACTGTAATTGCATATGAGGTGTTATTTTGAACACTAATTTAAGTCAATAGGACATTTTCTTTGTACTTTTAATAAATCTAATCATAATTCAGTATGGAACTAAATGCTAGAAAAAAGTCCAATGGTAATTCAGCATGCAAAGTATCTTTGTACTTTAAGAAATATAATCATCATAATTCAGTATAAAATACATGAAAGAAAGACATCCAGTGGTAATTCAGTATGCAAATAATACAGTTAAGTCACTGATGCTTTTCTGAATACTGAACATTGTATCAGTGTCAGTTAATAGAAGATGTGTACTCTTGAGAAATGTAAGTTTTAAAAGAGTTTATATAGAGCACAGGCAGAACGCACATACAGCATAAAGCTGAAATGATCTACAAAATGCAGTTTGAGTGAAATCCGGATGTTAATTGATTCAAACGGAAATATTTGCAGAAAATTGTGCTGAATAATGAAGCGTTTGAGGAAAATGACTGAAGTGCTGCATTGCAAACACTGAGAAGTCATCTGTGTGGCGTTTTTCTTACTTTCCCAGCGCGAAGCACTCCAGTGTGACGTTCTGCCCCAGCAGCGTGTACGTGTCTGGAGATTTGACTTTGATATCAGCGGGATATTTCCTCAGAGAACCTGACAGAGAGCAGATATGAGATGGCAGTGAATGACTGAGGTCCTCATGGATACGTTCTTTCTTCCAGCAGAACAAGCGAGTCTCTCCTGCTTGTTTATCAGCGCTGAGGCGCTTTGACTCAACACTCTCATGATGCTGTGACAGTTACGAGCAACTGTAATATTACACACACGTATGAATCAGGAGCATGCAATGTTGAGACTGAACGGAGGATGTAGTTTTACACTAGAGATGTGCTTTAGATATTAAATGTTCATGAGGAATTAAAGCAAGACAGCACAGGTGAATAGGATAAAAATAACTAACTAACACAAGCTGATCACAGTACATTAAGAATTGAAACATTGTTTTTTATTACAGTTTTCTAAAATGTCATGTTTAAATATGAAAATCAGGCGATTCCTAAATAAATATGCGCTAATTGTACGCATTTACAGAAAATAAATCTGAACGTTGGATAAATCCAGGTTCAAAATTCTTGCTTGATTTTGTTGACATATTAGAGTTAAAGGTTTTTACAGAGGAGATTTTAGATTTCTCTTTTTATCACTCCATAAATCAGAAAATACTGTCAACAGACAGAAAACAAATATATTTTCACCATGTTGTTATGTATAAATCAGTGCGAATGATATATAAACAAACCCCTCTGTAAAACACTTCAGAATATAAATGGGAATAAAAACATAAGAATGTTGTCTTAGGATAAACTGTTACTGATATACTGAAATATACAGTTACTTTCAGACCTCAAACTTTCTCTACTGTAGAAAACGAGCATTTATTTGAGACTAAACAGCAGAAACTATTAATTTTGGACAGTTTTCTGTCATCACACAGAAGAACATCCACTGCTGAGTGATCAGAAACTCATCCCGTCCAGTCATGCTGAAGTAGGATACTATTATTCCTGAACACGTGTGTGAAACCTTGCTCTGGTGCTCTTTGAAGAGATTTTTTGAGCTTGAACAGACCTAAAATAAGGACCAGCTGACTCAGAAATACTTCAGAAACCACAGACAGTTTGTTTTCTCTTTCAGATCTTTGTTGTTCCTTCCTCACTCAGTAACACTATCAAGTGGTTTCTACAATGGAAGATATAACAACACTCTTATCATCTGGCAGCACCTCTGCATAAGCCTCACTCACATTTTATTCAGAAACTGAAAAACAGTATTAGTAAGAATAGTACAAACAGTAGTATTTACACTGGTGTTAAAAGCAAATGGGTTTAAAACATCTACACCTAACCTTGATTTAAACTGCAAAAAATGATTTTCTCCTTCAGTATTTTTGTTGTTTTCTAGTAAGTACACATCTGAAGATTCTTAAATCAAGATACATTTACTTGAGACGCAAAATGACAAAGTCTTGTTTTCAGAAAAATGTAGTTCATATTTTAAACAAAAAAAATATCTGCCAGTGCGGTCAGAAAAATAAACCTAATTCAAAGGGGAAAATCCTTTTTTAATATATTTTTTCAGTGTAGGACGATGATAAAGAGACTCACGCTCGGCTATGGGCACCAGTGGGATGAACTTGCTGAAGACGCTCTTGGCGATGGACGGACTGGAGACGAAACAGGAGTAGTTCCCGCTGTCTGATGCTCGTACGGTGGAGATGTAGAGGTTCCCAGTGGTCTGAGACACAAAGCGCCGCTTGTCCAGAGGAATGAATTCCGGAAACTCGTTGAGTATCCAGCGGAAGAACAGATCCTCTGTCGAGAGCACAGACAGGAAATTATGCAAATGTGTCAGTCAAACTCACAAATGACTGTCAAACTATAGAGTCAGGTGCCATGGTAACCTGGGAAGTGTGGAGGCGGAGCACACAGAAGCACCGCCCCCTGCCCCTCCTTCACATAGACCGCCTCCCGCTCGTCCGAGGAAAACATGTCCAAGTCTAAAACACAAGATGGAGATTTTATTTCAGTTTTAGTTTGGTGTAATAACCCTGATTCATGGGAACCTCAAGAGTAATCAAATTTAAATAAGTTACATTTTTACAAGTTACACGTTTGCTAAAAATTTGAATATTTTTCCAGGAGAAAAATAATGCAATTTTTGAATAAAAATGTTGCCTAAAATAATTTAAAACAAGACAACACCAGATATAGAATATAGAATATAGAATTTAATTAACTCGCACATCAATTTCACACATAATAGCAGTAAAACTGCACAGAGGACACTTTAGAGTCATAATTCAGCAGAAACCGCAGAAACACTTCAGACATATGACAGCAGAAATTAATATCCGTCAAGCTCAGAACAATAACCGCGTTGTGTGTGTGTGTGTGTGTGTGTGTGTGTGTGTGTGTGAGAGAGAGTGTTTGTGTGTTTACGCGTTTTTGTGACAAATGAGGACATAAATTTGTATAATGACAAAGGTATGACATAGGTATTACAAGGAGAAGGTGACTTTTCAGGACATTACCCCATGTCCCCACTTTTCAAAACGCGTATAAATCACACAGAATGGAGTGTATTGAAAATCTGAAATAGCACAAAGTCTCCTGTAAGGGGTAGGTTTAGGGGCAGGGTTGGTAAAGGGCAATAGAACATACTGTACAGCATAAAAACCATTACGCCTATGGGATGTCCCCACTTTTCACAAAAACAAACCTGTGTGTGTGTGTCTGTCTGTCTATCTATCTATATC
>NW_015505629.1:571337-584559 GCF_001515645.1 Sinocyclocheilus grahami
CTGTACAGCATAAAAACCATTACGCCTATGGGATGTCCCCACTTTTCACAAATGTAAACCTGTGTGTGTGTGTGTGTGTGAGAGAGAGTGTTTGTGTGTGTGTGTGTGTGTGTGTGTGTGTGTGTGAGAGAGAGAGAGAGTGTTTGTGTGTAAGTCAACAGGCCGTTCAGGGCAGCTTTAATAGAGCTCTTCTGTAAGAGTGACTCACATCCGAACTGAACAGAGGCTTTCTGACTGACGAGCGTCCCAAACTCATTGCTGGCCAGACACGAGTAGTTCCCAGCATGCTTGCTCTTGTCGGGGAAGCTGATGATGAGGTTTCCTCCCATCAGACTGTAGTGATCGTCATTTCCAATAACGACTTCTGTGTTGTTCAGCCTCCACCTGAGAACACACACACACACACAAACCATCAGAACTGATGCAAAATGCCTTTACTGAGACTGATTTATCAGATTATTGCTGATACATTAATTACAGAAGTTCTCCAATGAATGAATCTAAATAAATCTAATGGTCAATGATAAAGAAGATTTAGAGGAATTATGATGTGGAACCAAATTAAGCCAAATTACAGCAACAAATTATTTTAGACTGAAGTGCCACAAAAATAGACATGATACCGTGATAATATCACTTAATGGACACTGAACACATCATTCCTTGAAATACTTTTGAAGTAACATATGACAGGGTTATTATAGCTAAAAGTAGCATTTAAAAAAATAATTATTTGAAAAAAAACATTAACTGAAAATAAATATTTAATATAAAAAAAGTATTTCATTTCAGCTAATTAACAAGACAACATGCCCCTTTTTCATTAGGCATATTAGACATATTAAATTAATATAAAATGAAAATGGAAAATATAAAAAAATAAAAACTTAATTTAATTCACCTGTAATTTTAAAGTCAAATTGTTTTATGTGAATTATGAACTACAGCACTGTCACAGAACTATTTTCAGTGATGGAGTGAATAATAAAGAAGATTATTGGACTATTATTGTTGAACTTAGATTATTTATTGGATCATCATTTATCATCTTAACCCTATAAAAAGTCATATCCATCTATAATGTTTGAATATTGTAAACCTTCAGTAGTACGGTATATACAGTGGGGCAAAAAAGTATTTAGTCAGCCACCAATTGTGCAAGTTCTCCCACTTAAAAAGATGAGAGAGATGTAGCATGGTATAAACATTTTTGGACATTTTATATAATGTCCAAAAATATATATACCATACTACATATATATATATATTAAAGTGACAGTAACACTTCATTTCGATAGTTCACTTTCTCCATGTCAGCTAACTCATCATCAGTATCAGTGACTGTCTGATTAATATCTGATAACACTTGATTTTGATGGACATTCTACTGATAATGTGACTACATGTTAACTTATTCGACTAACCCTAAACCTAACAGTCTAGTAATACTCTACTGAGAGTGAGTTGACATGAAGTTGCACTGGGATTTAGCAGAGTGTCTGAAGTGTGAGTGTGTGACCTGTACGAGGCCGGCGGGTTCGCTCGCGTTCTGCAGCTCATGATGATCTTGTCCTCAGGAGACTCTTCAGGGTAAATGGTGTCGACGGGCTGCTCCTCAAACACGGGCCCAAAACCTGACGACTCGTCTGAGACAGAAAGAGAGAAAAACACACGATTCAATACAGCACAGAGCAGCGTTTACATTACAAACATAAGAAAACTGAGCTTATACTGATGAACATTAGTTTTTTTCATTGTGACATTATTCTTTTAATGCCAGTGGTCAGAATGGACTGTCTTTACTTTCCTAATGCTGCTCTTATTAAGCATAATTCATCTTCATAATGTTTCAGTCTTACTCTCTCCGTAATGAAACTTCTGATGGTATCGATGGATGGACAGTAATATGAACTAATGTTAGCAATCCAATCCACTCTTCATGTTCCAGTCAAATTTGTATTAAGTGATTTTTTTTATGCTTATAATGATGTAATTTTTCGAATGTATCTGTTCATGTATATGTATATCAAAAATATTAAAAATTACAAAAAACAAAATTACAAAAATTTTTACAAAAATTTAAATGGAAACTATATATATATATATATAACTGTTATTGTGTCCACATGAACAAAAATATTAGAAAAATTACATCATTATAAACAAAAAAATTACTTAATACAAATTTGACAAAATTGACTGGAACATGAAGAGTGGATTGATTGCTAACATTTGTTCATATTACTGTCCATCCATCGATACCATCAGAAGTTTAAGACTGAAACATTATGAAGATTAATTATGCATATTAAGAGCAGCATTAGGAAAGTAAAGGCAGTCCATTCTGATGCTCCATTAGTGCATGCTGGGATATCAGTCATCAGAGACGGACGCAGTGCGATTAAATCATCACCGACCATCACAGCAAACCTCCTGAAGATCTCAGCACTTTCTCCTACAGACACGGACAGCAGGAGATGCTCCTCCTGAGAAGGAGACCTCAGATCTCAAGATCATAAAATCTGGACAATGACTAATGACTCATTTGGGTCTGTTTTTAGTTTTAGGAGAAACATCTGAGCTCTGAATGAGAAACCCTGAGCACTGAATGCTTTACTGGAGTGTCCATGGAGCTCCATCATGATCCGAATGTCTCCTCCTATCAGCTTCAGACTGAGACTGAGATGATCTGAACATCTCAAGCATGTCTCTGAAGGCCATCAGGATGACTGGATGTGATGTCACAGGAAATACGGGCTCGCATCTGATCACTGTCTGAACCTGCACTCACAGCCAGAGAAAATCCCATCCTCAGTGATGGAAAAACACAAACCCTGCAGAAATACTGCATACATCAGAATTCAGTTGTTTGGAGACTTAGTCCAACATTGCTGTCAACTACACTGAAACAACGACAAACAAACAAATGAATAATTCCACTCTGATGAGGACAAATCAAAAGAGTTTAACTGCAATTCATGCAAAACACTATGGAAGTTAAAGTTTCCACCACAGAATAAAAAAAATGTCAAGTTTTATTTTTATTTTATTTTAACCTTTTTTCTTGTAATTCTGAGTTTACATATCACAATTCTTTGTTTGTTTCTACCATGGAATAAAAAAGTGATTTATCTCACAATTCAGACTTTTTTCCTCAGAATTGCAAAAAAAAAAAGTTAGATATAAACTCAAAATTGCAAGAAAAAAAACTTTAAAAATTACCTTTAAAAAACATGGCAGAAACCAATAAAATACAGTTTTTTAGTCAGTAAAAAATAACTATGACAAGTACCATATTTTCTTGAAAAAATCTATCATTGTTGAGGGGAAAAAACACAGGTAAGTTGCATCGTTATATAAGTCATTTTATTATTGCATTCAGAAATAATGTAAAATACGGGTAAATAAAATAAAACGTACTCTGTTACTAACGTAGCCTTGGTTCCTTGAGATACGGGAACGAGTACTATGTTGCTAAGACGCTATGGGAAAAAGTAAATTTTCTCCGATGACTGAAGCCTTTTTTAATAATGCAGTGTAACTGCATGGCCATTGGTTCGTGCAGTAAATTAAAAATGAACCAATGGCTCGGCAGCGGAGCTGCACGAGCCTATGGCAGTGAAGACTGCCAGAATGGGCGGGCGCATCTGGCTATATAAGCGGGCATTTCGCCATAGGATCCTCAGGTTACTTCGACTGAAGCGACGACACTGAGTCGTGCAGCTACATAGCATGGCTAGTTACACAGTACTCGTTCCCGTATCTCAGGGAACCGAGGTTACGTTAGTAACCGAGTATGTTCCCTATCGATACTTCACCCGTACTGCATCGCTAAGACACTATGGGACAGCATGTCTGCTCCTTGGTTCAGAATGCCCGGAACATGGATTGCTATCAGTGAACGCAAGCTGAGATGTGCCCATTCCAAGAGGCGCTCTGCTAGGGAGAAGCGACACCTTGAAGTGAGCCCACCCTGGCGATTTATATAGGACACCACTGTCATGCTGTCTGAGCAGACTAGAACATGGTGTACCCTTAGATCTGGTAGGAAGGTTTGAAGGGAGAACCCAGTGGCGGGGCGGGGGGGCGGCAGGAGCCTATGGCAGTGAAGACTGCCAGAATGGGCGGGGTCATCTGGCTATATAAGCGGGCATTTCGCCATAGGATCCTCAGGTTACTTCGACTGAAGCGACGACACTGAGTCGTGCAGCTACATAGCATGGCTAGTTACGCAGTACTCGTTCCCGTATCTCAGGGAACCGAGGTTACGTTAGTAACCGAGTATGTTCCCTATCGATACTTCACCCGTACTGCATCGCTAAGACACTATGGGACAGCATGTCTGCTCCTTGGTTCAGAATGCCCGGAACATGGATTGCTATCAGTGAACGCAAGCTGAGATGTGCCCATTCCAAGAGGCGCTCTGCTAGGGAGAAGCGACACCTTGAAGTGAGCCCACCCTGGCGATTTATATAGGACACCACTGTCATGCTGTCTGAGCAGACTAGAACATGGTGTACCCTTAGATCTGGTAGGAAGGTTTGAAGGGCTTGACACACTGCCAGCATTTCCAGGCAGTTTATGTGTAACTGGCTTTCCTCCTCTGACCAGGGGCCAAAAGCCGGATTGCCTTTGCACAGAACTCCCCAACCTGTGTTGGAAGCATCTGTCGGGATAACCTTCCTTCAGCAGACCATACCCAGATCTACGCCCCGCTTCAGCCACTGGGGGCTTTTCCAAGGTGCCAGAGCTAGGGGTGGAACCTTTGGTTTCAGCCAGTACTGTAGCGGCCTCATGCAAAGAAGGCCCAACTGTAGCACCGGAGATGCGGAGGCCATATGGCCCAGCATTTTTTGAAATACTTTGACAGGGCGAGAGGCTCCAACTTTGAAGGAAGCCACGAGCTGCTGTATGGCCGGTGCGCATTCTGGCGCGACCACCGCCCTCATTTGGGCTAAGGCGAAAACCACTCCCAGGAACGAGATCCATTTGCTGGGGAACAGAGAGCTCTTGGCAAAATTGACTCTGAGTCCCAGGCATTCTAAGTAGCTGAGGAGGAGGGATCTGTGGGATAGTAGCTCGTCCTCCGACTGGGCTAAAACAAGTTCAACAATTCAGAATGCGAATTCCCATCTGCCTCAGAGGGGAAAGAGCCGCATCCATGCACTTCATAAATGTGTGAGGAGCTAGGGACAGCCCGAAGGGAAGGACCGTATATTGATAAGCCACTCGAATCTCAAGAATCATCTGTGATGGGGGACTATTTGGATGTGAAAGTAGGCATCTTTCAGACCAGAGAAAAGAAGCAGTCCCCTGGGCATATTTGCGAGAGGATCTGTTTCAGTGTAGTCATCCTGAATGGCCGTTTCATGAGGGCTCAATTCAGGCGCCTGAGGTCGAGTATGGGCCACAGGCTGTCATCCTTTTTGGGGACCAGGAAGTAATGGCTGTAGAAGCCTGAGACGCTCTGAGCTGGGGGAACCATTTCTATGGCTCCTTTTGCCAGCAAATTCATCACCTCGGAGTGCAGGACGTGTGCGTCCTTGCTCTGCACCAGAGTGGGAACCACGCCGCTGAAACGTGGGGGTCTTCGAGCGAATTGAAGTGAGTGACCTCGTCTTATTATCCCAAAAACCCAGTCTGGCATGCAGGCGGACTGAGTAGGGGGCGCGTCACGATCTTTTGAGCTTGTTGTGGACCTCCAGAAAAAAATTGAGAGGCTCGCTGACGAGGGGCTTGAAGGTGCCCCGGCAGGAACCATTCGTCCATGCGACTGCAAGTGGGCTCTTCGGAGGAAGACCACTCAAATATCAGCTCCTCGACCGCTTTCAAGAGGACACAGAATAATTCGCCATCCATCCTGTCTTTTGCGTCGCTGGGTTCGGACGATGACAAGGGGGCGGGTTTTTAACTGAGCCCGACAGCTCCTCTGCATCCGAGGCTGTCATGCTGTCATCGAGCCTTTCATCGTTACTTCCACCAAATGAGTTCAGGTTGCTCGCGCTGAGTGAAGAGGATGGGGGAAGCCTTTCTGTGTGGAGAGAGCGAGGCACGTGGGATCTGAACCGGTGTGCTGAGATCCTCTGCCCCACTGTTTTTTCCTTGCAGGTCCCTGGAACGTGAGGGGTGGAGTCGCTCTCTGAAAAGAGAGCTTTCCGCAAGCGCAGAGTGGCGAGACTCATGCTCTCGCAGTGAGAACAGTTTGTCTCCATGAGGGCAGCTTCTGCGTGGGATTACCCAAAGCAGAAAGCGCACTCTCTGTGGCTGTCATCAGCATGCAGGGGAGACCTGCACACGCTGCAATAACAGAACGATATTTGCAGCAACGCCGCAAAATTTGCTCTTTAGAAATATGCTCTTTTATACATGCTCGCCGGATGGCGGCAGGGGAAAAACCGTGACCACTGCTGCTGTGACGCTGAAGGCGACGAGAGAAGTGGCGAATCAGCCGAGCAGAGGGGATCGTCGTCGGCTTGTTCCACTGCAAAGGCGTGTTTACAGCGAGCAGGCTTCGAGTCTCGTAGATCAGAGAAGAATGTCGTCATTGCTGAAGGAGAAGAAATCTGAAGATCCTATGGTGAAAATGCCCGCTTATATAGCCAGATAACCCCGCCCATTCTGGCGGGCCATACTGCCATAGCCTCATGCAGCTCCGCTGCTGAGCCATTGGTTCGTTTTTAATTTACTGCACAAACCAATGGCCATGCAGTTACACTGCGTCATTAAAAAAAGGCTTCAGTCATCGGAGAAAAAGGACTTTTTCCCATAGCGTCTTAGCGACGCAGTACGAGTGAAGTATCGATAGGGAACTAACATTATAACACTATAAACAAGTATTTTAGTTCCTCTCACTGCACGACAAATCAATTCAGTGTAACCATATTCAGAACAGAACAGGAATGGAAAACATAAGCATAAAACAAAAATAAAAGTAGCATTCATTATAAATTATATTTATTATGAACACCAAGTCTTAACAAATTCATTTAAAGTGAAACTGTACATTGCGTACCTTTATTCAGCACGAATCTAAACGTGTGTTGATGTTCTTGACATTAATTGTAATATATAATATCAGTCTCCGCATATTTCAGATGATAAAAATGACTTGGAATCCTGAAGTTAGAGTAAATGAGTGATGAGGAAACTGGCGGAGGCTGATTGAGTGGAAATTAATGAAACTCATCTGAATCTGCTGACATCTCATCTGTGTCTGATCAGATATTAATTATTCATGAAAAGTAGTGCTGCTTCACTTCACTTATAATTTGATGTTGTTAACTCGTCCACGGCTCTGTTACTGTTTGCTAATGATCATAGAGAACATCCCAAAACCACCCAATCATACCACAAACACAGTGACGTTAGTTAACTCATCAAAACAAGAAAAATCACATTTGTCTATTTAAAGAAAACCGAAGCATATTTTTATGACCATTTGTAGTTTTTTTTCATTGTGACATTATTTTTCACATCCCCCAATTCGCATTAATGTGCTGCATTTAAATTTTTTATTAAAATCAGCATAAGTTAAAGGGAATAAATCTAATTATATCATGATGTATGAATACTTGACATGTTAAATACTATATGAGGGGCTTTGCATTACTGAACTCAAAATAAAGGAGATAAGTTAAAATAATACAGAAATTAAAATTAATTTCTGTTACGTATCCGGTCCATGAACTTCTGTCTGCTAGCCATCAGAGGTCACCCTTTTCATTTTCATTGACTCTCGCACTACACACTGTTGCATATCACCCCGGACTACATATCCCATCATTCATTGTACTGATTGCACACAGCACTGATTGCACATAGCTGTTTCATATCACTCATTCACTATTTAACACCCAATCTCACTCCGTTCTAGCTGCCGAGTATTGTATGCGTTTATCACTCTCTTAGCGATAGCTACTCTACGGAGCCTGTTTCCTTTCGATAGCCTTAGCCTAGTCTTGCCTTGTCTGTTTCCTCGTCTTCTGATTATTGCCTGTGTACTTCGGATTACCTCTCTCGTCTTGCCCTGTTCGGATACTGTTTGCCCCTGCCTGGACCTTTGAATTGTTATTGGATAACCCCTCCTGTCAAGCCCTCTGGATATTGTTAGCCACTTATCGACCACGCCCATTTTGGATTACTCTTCTGTCTTGCCCTCATTTTACCTGTTTGCCATTGTTCGACCCTGCCTGTGCTTCTGACCTCTTCTGTTTTAATAAAGCTCGCACACGGATCCGCACGTCTCACGTCTCGTCAGCCCCGTTACAATTTCCTTCAAGTGTATCACTTTTTTCTTATATTATCATTAACCAAAAACGAATTAAACCATAAAACTAAAACCACAAAAAGCATTACCTGAAATAAAATAAATATTAACTGAAGCATAAAATATAAATAAAAAAATTTACTTATTTTATTTCAGCTAGTTGCAAAAGCAACATTTCTCATTTTAATTTAGTTTACCTTGATGTACTAAAATAACTAAATAAATTAAAAACTAAAACTATAAAATCTGTATAAACTGTATAAAATGAATAAAAACTATACAGACATATTTCAAACAAAAATTTAACTAGAATAGAATAACTAGAATAGACTAAAATAAAATAAAGAATATAATAATTAATAATTAAACTAATAAAAATGACAAAAATACAACAAATTGCTAAAACTTTAACTAAAATAAACATGTAAACAGAGGATATAAAAGTAAAATCAAAATATACATAAAATATTATCATAATGATAGCAAAATAACACTGACTCAGTGAGATTCTGATGAATGCAATAATCAAGCCTGACTAAATATCATCATAATCCATCACAAACGCTGCATTTATGCTGATATTTCATATTAATGCAGCGTTGGAGTGACCCTGCGACCTACACTTGACCCTTTGACCCAGTTTCCACGGCGACCTGCAGCTCTTTCAGCATCCAGTCAAACACAGCCTCTCGAGTAAATATTTCACGTGTGTGAGCAGAGAATCACTGACCTGTCACACCCTAGCAACCATCGCCGCTTGACATCACCAGACAAGCAAAGTATGTTACCGGGGTAAACGTCACTAAAAATCTGACGCCAATAAATAATCCAGTAATCTGAAAACATCACAATATCATCACATATGAAAACAAAATGCAACTTTCACATGAATTACAGACTGGTGCTGGAATAAATAATATTTCTAACAGTAGCTGCTGAATTCAGTTCTGATTTCATGATGATTGTGAGAATGAGCTCATCTGATAGTGAACTCATCTGTGTTTCCTGAAGTGAGGAGGCGTGGCTGAGGCATTGTGGGTGATTGACGTGCTGCAGTTCTGTAAGGTTTGTGAACTGCATGCAGTCAGGCAGAGATCAAAGTCTCTCCAGGAATCAGCAAACGGGCTCCCGAGGCTTTGATGGAGAACGGGTGGGGGCCGCCAGAGACGGTTAATCTTCTGATCTCCCACAATGCCCTGCTCTTTTACCCGTGTCTTTATTAGAGCCCTGAATCACTGTAACGCCTGTGATCTTCACTGAACACTGCAGATTTGCACCAAACACACACACTTCACTGGAGGTGATGAACAAATACAGCACTCTAAATCATCAAATACTTCAAACAATTACATTAATTTATGAACGGTGTCATTTTCGGTTATGTATAAAGGTCTCAATTAACTGTTAATTAAATTTAGTGACACTCACTATGCGATGCTTATTATGCTTATGTAAAATAAGTCAGACAAATTAAAATGGACAATGCAGAAATTCTGAAAGAATAAAACATTTCATATGTCGCTTTTATTGTAAAACTAAATTAATAAATTATTAGTGTAATAATAGTGTAAGTAATTAGACATGCTTTTTAACGAGTATAATTTAATTAAAACATTAAAACGAAATCCAGAAATTTATAAATGGAAAACCCCAAATAAAAACTGATTTCACAGGGCCCTAAAAAATGTTATTGTAGGATTTTAATTAATTAGACATGCCCTTTTGAATTATTACAATTTCAATTAAATCATTAAAAAGGAATCCATAAAAATTTAAATGGAAGAAAAAAATATCCAGAAAATTAAAACATAAAAAATAAATAAAAGGAATTTGGGAAAAAAATTAAAACGATTCCATAAGGCCCCCATAAAACGGCTTCAGCTTACATGTTTTCAGTTAATACGTAAAATTGTGTATAATTATTATGTAATTGTGTATGGAGACAGTCCTTCAGCAGCTTGTACTGTCATAATTTCTCAGTGTGTCCTAACCAGGTTTCCATCTAGATGTTTGTCTAAACTTAAAATGTAATGTGGTTTCATATTTTGGGATGATAGGAACTGAAATAAACCTAATTAAATCACATTGTAAACCAACAGTTGAGACTGTATCTGTGCTGTACTCACCTCCAAAGACTGCTGGGAAATCAGCACACACTGACCAGACTGAAAGAGAATCACAAAAAACACGTCATCTGTAGATGCTTGATGAGTTTCTGAGTCCTGATTCATTTTAAACCCCAAAACGATTGAATGCATCTCTTTATTTCTGCCTGATTGATTTTACGGTACGAGTCGAATGAGAACATCACTGCTAAAACATCAAGTGAGTTTGAGCATCTTTCTGTATGAAGAATGACATGCAGAGATCTTTAAGAGTGACTGAAGTGTTCAGATTAGAGATATTATGCTGGATTATCACAAAAATATTAATATTATCATCATGATCCTTAGGAAATATGCATTTACTGAACTTTTACATTTTTAAAAAAACATTCAACAATGTTATTAAACATGATTTTGTATTTGGAAATACTGTGCATTTATTGAACTTTAAAAAAATGAAATAAGAATTTTTTTTACAGTGGATTTATAAAAAATAATTCAACTGAAAAACTATTTATAAAAAAATCTAATAAAAAATATTGTAAATCAACGAGAATTATTTAACACGATTATAACACGACTCTGGAAGCGAAAGCTTATATTGAACTATATTGAACTTAAAAAACTTTTTTTATTTCAACTGAAATAGTAGGAAATCAACTGAAAAACAAAAAAAGTAAAATAAACAAGATAAAGAAGCATTGTAAATCTGAATTTTTAACATAATTATGCACTGACTTTTTATGTGTTAATGCTTAGTTTTTTTTTAAAAACGCATTATTTTTCACATAATTTACCTTTATTCCACACCACTCTGTCCCTTCTCTGAGAAACGCGCTGATAATTTCCTGTTTTTATGAAGCCTCTCCTTCAGAAATAGGCAATGGGCTCTGATTGGTTAGCTAGCCCAGTGTGTTGTGATTGGCTAAACCGCCTCTAGTGCGTGTTTAAACATCCCGCCCCTCAGCTCAGCGGCATGTGCTCCGGTTGTATTGTAAACAACGGCGTCGTTAATATCGCTTATCAGTTTGAGCCCGATTGAGAAGCAGAGGATATTATTGAAGAGGATCGTGCAGAACCTGTGCAAGCACGGCTTTTAATGGTAGGCCTATGTTTTTTGTTGTCTCATACTTTTAGATACACTGTTGTAAATGCTACTGCTTATGTTAGCTTTTAATATACAGTTTTATCTTGATTAAAGCTTTAATACAGTACAGCAACTGCACGTGCGTCCATGTTTAACGCTTCTCATAGCTATGTGAAAATAAGTGTATAATTGTAACAGTTCATTGTTGGAGCTGAGCTGAATGAGAGAGAGAGAGAGAGAGAGAGAGAGATGCAGAGTGTGTGCAGAGCAGGGGGATGCGAGGAACAGGATTGAGAACCACTGCTTTAAAACATTGATTTTGAAACTTGTGAATCCATTAGAATCGTTAGAAGACAGAATCACAATTCATATATGATTAGATTTTTACGTGCGCCTCACCAGTTTTCTCTTCCTCTTCTCTAAAGCAGTGCAGCATGGCCCCGCCCCCTTTGCTGCCTTTTCCCGAGGGTGGGGGTTTATCTGGGTTTGTGATGACACAAACCCAGGAAGTAACTTGTTGTAGTCCATATGCGCCATTTTTGTAGGCATTAAACTGCCAGAATTTTAAAAGATTCTTAAAAGAACTTTCAGCTTCGTAACTTTGCAGATATTGTTTATGCTCAAACAGCAACATTAGACACTAACTAACGTTAAAAAAGTGAAATTGCAATGAACCACCCCTTTAAAAAAACGTTTAGAAATTTTAACAGTGGATTTCATTGAACTTTAAATATAATTCAACTGAAAAACAACTAAAAATAAATCAAATAAAGAATCACTGTCAATCAGAAGTGGCACAATAATCGTTTAATCTTGTGTTTGTGATCACAGTGACTGAAGCTGAAGTTTGCTCAGATACGGTCTGGCTGTGATCGTGACTGATAGAGGTCGCTGATACTCACGGCGGCAGGAGAGCGCGAGCGAGACGCTCAGCAGGACGCAGCAGGACGTGTGGCTCATGGCTCTGTGCTGGACGGCCGCGGCAATCATGAACTACAGGAGATCTTCAGACATTCCCTGAGGAACACAATCACACAAACATACATTAAGTTACATTTCATCAAAACCACAGATATCAGAATCATCCTGAAATGGAAACAGCAGCTGCAGATTCTCATGAACAAAGATCCAGTTTAGACTCATTTAAATCAGTAAACTACATCCTGTACATTACTGGTCAAAAGCACAATTAAGATTTATTCATGTTTTTAACATTTTGTGGAAACCGCAATATAATAGAAATAATTAATTTTATTGCTCAAGGATGCATTAAATTGGTCAAAAGTAGCAGTAAAGACTTTTATAATGTTACAGTAGATTTCTATGTCAAATAAAAGCTGTTCTTCTGAACTTTCTATTCATCTGTGAATCCTGAAAAATAAAATGTCTCATGGTTTCCACAAAAATATTGTTCAGCACAACTGTTTTCAACATTGATAATAATCAGAAATGTTTCTTGAGCAGCAAATCAGCATATTATACTGATTTCTGAAGATCATGTGACACTGAAGACTGGAGTAATGATGCTGAAAATACAGCTGCGCATCAAAGAAATACATTACAGTTTAACAGAGATTCACAGAGAAAACAGCTGTTTTAAACTAATAATATTTTTTTTGGGATCAAATAAATGCAGCCTTGGTGAACAGAGCTTTTGTGCTGTCAGGATCAACATCAGCCGATTAAATCTGTCCCCTAACTAGCAGTGACATGATGAGTGTGACAGTGGAGTTCAACAAGATGACACGCAGCAGCTGGATTATG
>NW_015505629.1:584886-599778 GCF_001515645.1 Sinocyclocheilus grahami
TCAGAAATGTTTCTTGAGCAGCAAATCAGCATATTATACTGATTTCTGAAGATCATGTGACACTGAAGACTGGAGTAATGATGCTGAAAATACAGCTGCGCATCAAAGAAATACATTACAGTTTAACAGAGATTCACAGAGAAAACAGCTGTTTTAAACTAATAATATTTCACAATATCACTGTACAATTTTTTTGGGATCAAATAAATGCAGCCTTGGTGAACAGAGCTTTTGTGCTGTCAGGATCAACATCAGCCGATTAAATCTGTCCCCTAACTAGCAGTGCCATGATGAGTGTGACAGTGGAGTTCAACAAGATGACACGCAGCAGCTGGATTATGACACACACACACACACACACACAGAGACACACACACACACTCAGGTGCGCCCTCTATAGGACCAGCGACTAGTCGACATCAAGCTTAAAGCGTCATGGCAGAGCACTGAAGTCGACTAGTCGATTAGTCTGTGCAACCCCTAACACACACACTAGGGCTGAACGATTTTGGAAAATAATGTAATTGCGATTTTTTTACCAATATTGCAATTGCGATTTAATATGCAATTCTTTTTAAAAGCTCTTTATGTTCTGTTTTATTCAACAAAGACAAGCTATAAATCATTGTATAGTATGACCAACAAAATATTAGATAGATTAAACATAATTGTTCTTTTCTGTAAGCCAGGCCTATACATTACGATGAAATTAGGTGATGCATGAATTGATATGAATGGCATTTTTATTTAACAACTACAATCACAGTATATTGACTGATTTGTTGAACTTCCAACCTTGTAAGCATGTAATAATTATGACAACATAAAGCAAATAACAAATAAGCCTGGTGTAAACATTAATATGAAAGTCAGTAAAAAATCACACAAACTAAAGTAGATTGCAGAAATATAAAAACAAATCTGTTGCGTTACCACTTCTTTAGGTAATTCACAGTCACTGTAATAAACATATGTAAACATGTGGACTGCACTTTTTAAACACTGTCTGGTAACTTTAGACCAGTGGTTCTCAAACTTTTTTGGTCGCGCCCCCTTTAAACCTATAAAAAATCTGCCTCCCCCGAATCCCCATTCCACCTCAGACTACCAAATAATTTCACTACATTATGAAAAATGTATGCTTTTTTAATTAAAAAATCCTACAGGGAAAAAAACACCTGCATCACTTGAAACATTGAAAAATAGCGTAGAGAGAATACCTGTTATTATTATTATTCTCTCTCTGTTATTTATTTATTTTTTGTGGGTTTCATGCTGTCCGCTAAAGCAGAGGTCCCCAACCACCGGGCGCAACCCACTACCGGGCCGTGGAAGAATGCTACCGGGTCGCAAGAACATTCTGGGAAAAATGTGTACAGATATGACTGTTATTTATTGCGTGTTAATGATTGTTCTTATTATTCAGTATTTTTGTTGTATGTTGATATGGAGTAGCAATTTGACGATTTCATGTTAAATAAGTAAATGATTACTCAGATTACTTTGATCTGTCACATATTAGGGGTTAAACGGATCGCAGTTGATCCGTGACATGTACAGACGAGACCCTATACTGTTCGGCACGCACGTGATTCGCAGATTAATTTGTCAATTTACACGTACAATGTTGTATGTTGATATGGAGTAGCAATTTGACGATTTCATGTTAAATAAGTAAATGATTACTCAGATTACTTTGATCTGTCACATATTAGGGGTTAAACGGATCGCAGTTGATCCGTGACATGTACAGACGAGACCCTATACTGTTCGGCACGCACGTGATTCGCAGATTAATTTGTCAATTTACACGTACAAGCAATTTTAAACCACAAGAATAAGAAACGAAAGAGAGCTCAATACGATACTCGCGCGCTGTTGTCGCACACAATCAAAGCGCGCACAAGCATAGAGATGTGTTTCAGACAGCGCGGAAATACCGAGTTGCGTATATATACTCATAAAATTAGCCTATGTCAAAAACGCTTCACGGCATTGTCATTGTGCTTTAAATGTTTTTTTTTCTTGCTTATCCTAAAAAATAATCCGATCTGTGACTCAGAAAAACACAATATAATGCATGAACCACTATAATACTATATAATAGCCTTATATTCATTTTAACCAGCCAGTCCGCGGGAACATTTTCCAAAGGTAACCGGTCTGTGGTGTAAAAAAGGTTGGAGGCCCCCGGCGCTAAGGCATAGGACACACACAGGTTTTCCTCCTCACCAACGACAAAATACAGTAGAACCCATTATAATCAGACAAAACCCGACATTAAACTGATGCCTTGTTCTATTTATGATGTACTGACACAAAGTTAAAATGATTTGGTCGCAACGGTCGCTTTGTCGCTTCCAGAGTAGAGCTGTTGCGGCGCGACGCGACAATTGTAGCGTCCGGTATAGACACGGTGAGTGAAGCCAAGAGCAAGATATGCCTCTTTTCTGCATTTAGCTTTTAAATGACCAGCACCTGCCTGGGTCTGTGCGACTTCATGTATGGCTTTTCTCTTCGCTTTCACAAACCGATCCATCTCCCATTCTAAGTTACGTCCTTTGGCTGTTTACTGTTTTATTTCTTTTCTTTTTCTGCTGATGGCCCACGCTCAACTTGAAGCAGCGCTGCTTAGACCGATGGGTGTGTCATCAAAGTACTGCGAGAGCTATAAGAGAGCGCGGACATCTCCTTATGCTTTCTCTTGCTGTACTTTGATGTCATACACGGATCGATCTTCAAGTCGAACACACCTCTTTACTCTCGCGTGTCACGTGACCGAGTGTAATCGCAGCCTCTGCAATTGAAAAAACAGGTTTTTTCATATCGCGATATTTTCGCAAACACACACACACACACACTCACTCACTCACACATATATACAGTATACAGGGTTCTGGCATGAAACTCTAGATGGCGCAGTCCAATAGGTCTAACTCAATCTGACCTAATGACATCATTATCACATGACACAGCTGATTGGTTCTCTCCAATCGGTAGCCAATGAGCTCACTGCTCAACATTAAAATATATGACTAGTGCTTGCCGTAGCAGTTGCAGCTTGCTTCAGAAACCCGCCACCTTCCCCAGCTCCACTTGTATAGATCTGCTACAAGGTGATTCATGTATGCTATATGGGGGTTATTCATATGTGTTATATTTGCAGCAGCAGTATTTCTTACATGCTCACAGCAGCATGTTGTGGATGTATTGGCAGTAACAAGTCTCAGTACTTGCTCTGCTGCAGCAGCAGCGTAGCAGATCTATTCCACCAAGACCAAATACATTAACATTGTCATGTACATTACCATGCCAATCCCTTCGAGAGTTGTCATTACAGAACTGTTTCACTGCCCATTTCAGCAGCAGACGACAGACACAGTCACATGACCATGATAATCAGCTATTTAATATTCAAATCTCCTCACAGTGACACACACACACACACACGAGCTGAATGAATGGAAATGATAAAGGAGAAGAGCAGAGAGTCACACACGAGTCTCTGTAAGATCTCAAATGAAGGCAGAGACTCCAGATGTTTGACGCATGTCTCCTCTAGATCTCCAGCAGGTCTCACTCTGCGCTCAGACTCAGTGTTATAACACACATCCACTGCTGACCAGAATCAATGCACTGAAACATGAAGCTCCTCCGAGAATACCACAGTACACTGTGTTTAGTTGATGTTGCCGTGTAATATCAGTAAATTACGTCAAATGGCGCTGCTGCACAAACACACGTCCATCATCACAGTAACACTCGCTCTGGCTCTGCCACACATCTTTCCACATTACAGGTGATTGTTTCTGCTTCCTACTGGAGTCCATTAGAGACAGATGACACACACACACACACACACGGGGCCTCATTGATTTTCACTGTATGGACAAAAAAAAGAGACATTTCTCAAAATATCTTTTTTGCTTTACACAGAAAAAAGAAGTCGTGCAGGTTTGGAATGACATGATGGAGAATAAATGATTCATTATGGGTGAACTGTCCCTTTAAAACAACACACACACACACACAACTGTTCAAACGTTTGGGGTGTTTTAATGTTTCTGAGAGAGTCTCTTCTGCTCACCATGGCTGCTTTTATTTGATCAAAAAATACAGTAAAAACAGTGAAACATTATTAGAGTTTAAAACAGCTGTTTTCTGTGTGAATATCTGTTAAACTGTAATGTATTTCTGTGATGCGCAGCTGTATTTTCAGCATCATTACTCCAGTCTTCAGTGTCACATGATCTTCAGAAATCAGTATAATATGCTGATTTGCTGCTCAAGAAACATTTCTGATTATTATCAGTGTTGAAAACAGTTGTGCTGCACAATATTTTTGTGGAAACTCAATCTGACCTAATGACATCATGATCACATGACACAGCTGATTGGTTCTCTCCAATCGGTAGCCAATGAGCTCACTGCTCAACATTAAAATATATGACTAGTGCTTGCCGTAGCAGTTGCAGCTTGCTTCAGAAACCCGCCACCTTCCCCAGCTCCACTTGTATAGATCTGCTACAAGGTGATTCATGTATGCTATATGGGGGTTATTCATATGTGTTATATTTGCAGCAGCAGTATTTCTTACATACTCACAGCAGCATGTTGTGGATGTATTGGCAGTAACAAGTCTCAGTACTTGCTCTGCTGCAGCAGCAGCGTAGCAGATCTATTCCACCAAGACCAAATACATTAACATTGTCATGTACATTACCATGCCAATCCCTTCGAGAGTTGTCATTACAGAACTGTTTCACTGCCCATTTCAGCAGCAGACGACAGACACAGTCACATGACCATGATAATCAGCTATTTAATATTCAAATCTCCTCACAGTGACACACACACACACACACGAGCTGAATGAATGGAAATGATAAAGGAGAAGAGCAGAGAGTCACACACGAGTCTCTGTAAGATCTCAAATGAAGGCAGAGACTCCAGATGTTTGACGCATGTCTCCTCTAGATCTCCAGCAGGTCTCACTCTGCGCTCAGACATCCACTGCTGACCAGAATCAATGCACTGAAACATGAAGCTCCTCCGAGAATACCACAGTACACTGTGTTTAGTTGATGTTGCCGTGTAATATCAGTAAATTACGTCAAATGGCGCTGCTGCACAAACACACGTCCATCATCACAGTAACACTCGCTCTGGCTCTGCCACACATCTTTCCACATTACAGGTGATTGTTTCTGCTTCCTACTGGAGTCCATTAGAGACAGATGACACACACACACACACACACGGGGCCTCATTGATTTTCACTGTATGGACAAAAAAAAGAGACATTTCTCAAAATATCTTTTTTGCTTTACACAGAAAAAAGAAGTCGTGCAGGTTTGGAATGACATGATGGAGAATAAATGATTCATTATGGGTGAACTGTCCCTTTAAAACAACACACACACACACACAACTGTTCAAACGTTTGGGGTGTTTTAATGTTTCTGAGAGAGTCTCTTCTGCTCACCATGGCTGCTTTTATTTGATCAAAAAATACAGTAAAAACAGTGAAACATTATTAGAGTTTAAAACAGCTGTTTTCTGTGTGAATATCTGTTAAACTGTAATGTATTTCTGTGATGCGCAGCTGTATTTTCAGCATCATTACTCCAGTCTTCAGTGTCACATGACCTTCAGAAATCAGTATAATATGCTGATTTGCTGCTCAAGAAACATTTCTGATTATTATCAGTGTTGAAAACAGTTGTGCTGCACAATATTTTTGTGGAAACTGATACATTACATTTTTCAGGATTCACAGATGAACAGAAAGTTCAAAAGAACAGCAGTTATTTAAATAGAAATATTTTGTAACATTATAAATGTATTTACTGCCCCTTTTGATCAATTGAATGCGTCCTTGATGAATAAAAGTATTGATTTCTTTAACAAAATGCACATTTTTAAGTGGTAGTGTAAACATTATTAATCATGAAGTTGAACACTAATCTGGTGGTTTCTCCAGCAGAACGGGCCTGACCTTGTGTGCTGTTAGCGTGTTGACTCAGCGTCTTAAAGTGCTTTAGTGCTTTGGGTTCATAACCAACCAATTTCAGCTGCAACAACGTGTTGCAATAATAACAGCATTGAACAGCAGAGACGCAGTCCTCCAGGAACCAGCGCATCAATGAGAAATGCTGAGCTGAGGGATATGTGCAAACACACACACACACACGAGTCCAGACAATGACTTCTACATCCAGAAGATCCCGACACCGTCACACAACAGACGCATTCATGCTCCTCTCAGACAGACGTGATTCTTACGGACACAAATAGACGCTACTGTACACACAGGGGTCACGGGGTCACGAGCGGGTCACTGCGCACTGATTCAGATGATCTGTACATTATAACACATAATATACTTCATGATTCATATCCATTTACTTTGTATTCATATCATTGATGCTGATGCTGTGAACGTGCGCTGTAATGTGACTGGCCATCTGAGGGGTCACATGACCTCCTGAAGGACGAACACAGAGCTGCAGACTGAAACATATCACACTCAGAAACTATTTACAGATTCAGCTTTGTGAAAAGCATACTTTTACTACAAAGAGTGCTTATTACAAAAATGATATGCTTTTAATTAACATTTAATTGTGGATGTATCGAATGTAATGTTTTTCGGACACTTAATTGCATGTTATTTACAATTAAATGAAAATGAATAATACTGTAAAGTTCAACTAATTGCATTTAAAATGTTGATCCACTTAAGTAGCACATCTTTATATGTAATTTCATAATTAAATTCTATTATAGTTTTTGCAATATACTTTAATGTCATTTCTATTGAAACCTGTCTGTCTGTATTTAAATATACACTGTACATGATATAAATGAATCATGGAAAGACATTTTTTTTAGGTTATACAAGATTCAAAGTAAGTTTAATATAATTTAGGTTTAAATGACTTGTACGGTCAGTTTGATTATACTCAAAAACTAAAGGCAGCAAGTTTTCAAGTTGAAGCAGGTGGAAACTTGTAACGATAAAGCTGCAGTTCAACATATTTAATAAATTATAACAGTTTCTGATTTAACTAAACCCAAAACTAGTCATACAACTTATTTGAAAAAGGTAACCTACTGCAATAACAATCCATTTAACAAAGCATAAAACAAATCAGAACCTCTCATTGAATGCAAAATATCATATTTATATTCAGGAAAAAATCAAGTAAGCATAGAAACATTATTCTCATCAAATCAAAACACACAAAGAGAACCAAAATGTAAATAGAATTGTAGACAGATCATGAATGTCCATGAATGATGAATTAGCTGCAATGGAGTGAATAAAGTCTTATCTGAATTCCAAGTTCTCACAATGTCCAGAGTATCCTCCATCCAAATCCTCCAGCCAATTTGATATCTTAATCCCTTTTCATTTTGTACTCAAGCCTCAAAGGTCATGGATAATGAATCTGAAATGTAATATCAAATACCACACTACAGTTAAATGATAAAGTACTTGTTAGTCAACATAAGTGTACTTCTTTAAAGCATGACAAAGATTATTAAAACATCATGATTTAAAATGTGCTTTAAGTAAAAAAAATTATAATTTGACATTACAATGTGCACTTTTTAAAAGTCCTTAAGAAACAGTCTCTTTTAGTCACTTAAGTGGCCTTTTTTTATTCATATTATATTAACTGCAAGTACAGTTTTTCAAAAATATGCATAACACAAATATATTTCATGAATTTTAAATTGTATACACACACACATGCACACGTAGACACACTCTTTTAAGATCTGTAGTACGTGATTCACATGATCATGAAGCACACAAACTCTACATGTCTAAACATCATGCTGCTGTGTGATCGGCATATTCACACGGCACTCATGTTCAGTAAACTACAGTATTACCGCGGTACACCAGTCTCTCATACCCTCAGCAGCCTCATAATTCACGTCTGGGTGTCCCACGAGGCCTCAGAATCACTTACGTCCTCTCTAAAAGCATGAGCGCTGCCAACTGTCCCAAATCCTCTTTGTCTCCTTAACAAACAGACGGAGCATATCTGAGATCAGCAGAGATCAGATTAACTCGGGGACGCGTCTGAAGGAGAAACCCTGCTGCGAGCGGAGCGGCACTCACGCTAATAAAGCCCTCATCAGGACACACGCCTCTGAACCAGATGCATGATGGGTAAGGCATTCATCTAGCTCAAACAGCAGCTCGCAACCACAAGGTCATGGGTTCAGTTCCCAGGAAATTAACTGATAACATGTGTCGCTTTACAGCAGCGTGAATCTCTTTGGTCAAATGCATGAATGTACATGTAGAGTAAATAAATGAAGGCACTCGTGTCAAATCAAGCAGAAGAAACATGAATATTCAACTTTAATGATTGCGGATGAAACAGCTCAACACAAGAGCCAACACAAACGCAATAACATGTGAAATAAAACAACATCATGTTTTAAAGAAGAGCGGCTTGATTAAGTGCTGGAAATAGAGGATGATGAGCACAGAACAGTAACAAAACTCTGAGAGAGTTACAGTCACAAAGTAGATGTTTGAATTCAAATGTTCACGTTTTTTGAAAATATTTAGCTTACAGATCTCTGTTTAAATGCTTCAGTTTGTTTTCTATTCTATTCTATTCTATTCTATTCTATCAGTTTAAATGCTTCAGTTTTGTATTAAATTATATTATTCCAAAGAATTGAACTGGTCAGATTTTTTTTTATAGAACTTCTTGGTAACACAGCACTGTAAAAAATATTTCTCAGGTAACCTAAAATGTGCATCATTTAGTTACATCAAGGGTCAAATCAAATATAAATAGCACATTAACATTATAAGTTACACACTTTTTTGTGTGTGCGCTGGACAGGTCTGGTATAAAGAATATTTTTGCTCAGGTGGCCGAAATGTCCGTCCAATAGAGAAAAGTTTTGCTCAGCAAGAAAAAAAAATAGAGAGGTAACATTGGTGATGATGCTGAAAATTCAGCTTTGATCACAGCAATCAATTACATTTTAACAGATATTCACAGAGGAAACTGTAATAATATTTCACATTTTTACTGTATCAAATAAATGCAGCTTTGATGAGCAGAAGAGACCTCTTGAAGAAACAATAAAAATCTTACTGACCTCAGTCTTTGTGTATGTGACAAATATAGAAGGTTAATGGAGTCTAACTGGTTATTTCTGACTAAACCAGCAGCGTGTCCTAGTTCCCGAGCCATTGGTCTGTGTGTTTCAGGCGTTTAGCAGCTCTATTGTGTTTAGTGTCTTTCAGAGAGCAGCAGATTTGGGTCATCAAATCAAATATAAATAGCACATTAACATTATAAGTTACACACTTTTTTGTGTGTGCGCTGGACAGGTCTGGTATAAAGAATATTTTTGCTCAGGTGGCCGAAATGTCCGTCCAATAGAGAAAAGTTTTGCTCAGCAAGAAAAAAAAATAGAGAGGTAACATTGGTGATGATGCTGAAAATTCAGCTTTGATCACAGCAATCAATTACATTTTAACAGATATTCACAGAGGAAACTGTAATAATATTTCACATTTTTACTGTATCAAATAAATGCAGCTTTGATGAGCAGAAGAGACCTCTTGAAGAAACAATAAAAATCTTACTGACCTCAGTCTTTGTGTATGTGACAAATATAGAAGGTTAATGGAGTCTAACTGGTTATTTCTGACTAAACCAGCAGCGTGTCCTAGTTCCCGAGCCATTGGTCTGTGTGTTTCAGGCGTTTAGCAGCTCTATTGTGTTTAGTGTCTTTCAGAGAGCAGCAGATTTGGGTCACAGACAGACTGTTCGAGTTAAATATCAGATACACACTGTGTAAATAACACATCACATACTCAAAAGACAACCATGAATGATGCTTCTGTCCACATACTCACAACATTCTGGGAGTATGAGGAGATTTTCAGTTCATGCTTTGGGAACATTCAGAATGTGCAGAAGACATCGACGCGTCCTGCGGGTGTTTGTCTTCAGATCAATACTCCTGCATGTTTCAGCACTAGAGACTCAAACACAAACATGATTCTCAGAAAGCAGCGTTACACAGGAGCACTACATCACTGTGAATCCACACGGTCGCTGCATGTAAAAAACCTGACATTACATCACCTCAGGTTCAGAGCTCAACCAGACATTTCATTAGCAAATAGGGTCGAGGAGAGACCACACAGTAAAACACACACACAAAGGGCAAAGGTCACGAGCAAACACTGCCAACACCATAAATCCCACCTGTTCTTCATTCGATTCACAGTGTTTCTCCTCACAGACTCCTGTATAAAGATCCAGATGGTTCCTGCAGCTCAGCTGATGCATCTTTGATTCAATAAACACAGTAAATGAACGTATGAACTTACAGAGCAAAACAAGCTAAAACAGCTAAAAAACACCCCAAGATATTGACGTTGTTTTAATTCACTTTTTTTATTTAACCGTTTTTTGTTTGTGAAGAACCAGAATTCTCACTGTCTTGAAAAAACACATTTCTAGACCTGAAAAGTCATAAAATGTAACAAATCTTAAAAAGCCACGGGTATTTTTATTATAAATATACATTTTTATAGCTATGTCAAGCTCTAAAATATTTGATCAAATATTAACATTTTTTGTAAAAATCCTGATCTTTAATGCTGATCCAATAAAATAAATCAGGAACGACTCGAAAAATCCTCCAGATTCATTGATTAAAAAGAAGAACATAAGAAGCTCTTAAAACTTCTGGATTCCTGAAATGGTATTATTTTTTTTATAATTATTATTTTAGTTATTTGAATCTCTGGGACACTCCTAGTTTCTGTAAATTAAACAAATAAATAAAACAAAGCAGTTCCATTTCAGAAAATGAACCAGACATATATTTTTTATATGTCTACATTATTTTTTATTTATTAATTTGAGTTTATTTAGTTTAAGTTATTACAGTACTTTATGAAATCATCATTCTGAACATTTTTGTATATTTTATTTTGAAGTTAAAGTTTATTTTATTCATTTTTTTTAATTTATTCATTTTTTTTCTTTCTTTCTTTATTTGGTCGTTTTAGTTTTAGGGTTAGGTCAGAGCAGATGAATCAGATAAACCATATACTATATATAAACAAATATTGTTATGAAAAATCAGTGGCCCTAGAGTCAAAACAGTAGAAAATCACTGATTTAGATGAAATATCTGCCAAATCAATAAACATACACCAAATATCTGAGATAATTCAGTTATCTAATCTAGTTAACTCCAATCATTTGTCTGTCTATTTCCACATACAGACTGTTTCAAACCAGCTTTACAGAAAATCATGGTTGTATTGTTTATAATATCTTAACATCTGCATGCCTTATAGTCACATTAGCAGATTAGAGCTGGACAATAACTGATCACACAGTTGGGATTTGCTATTGTTACGTATCCGGTCCATGAACTTCCGTCTGCTAGCCATCAGAGGTCACCCTTTCCATTTTCATTGACTCTCGCACTACACACAGTTGCATATCACCCCGGACTACATATCCCATCATTCATTGCACTGATTGCACTCAGCACTGATTGCACACAGCTGTTTCATATCACTCACTCACTATTTAACACTCACTCTGATCCCTTCCCTCTGCCGAGTATTGTTTAGCAAATATCATTGTTTAGCTGATAGCTACCTTACGGAGCCTGCTTAGTTTTCCTAGCCTTAGCGGAGTCTTGCTTTGTCTGTTTTCCTATGTTCTGATCTTTGCCTGTGTACCTGGAATTATCCCTCTTGTCTCGCCCTGTTGGATTCCGTTTGCCGTCGATTGACCCTCGCTAGTTTACCGGATTGCCCTTGCCTTGTCTTCTCCATACCAGTTTGCCATTGTCTGACCCATGCCTCTTTCTGACTACGCCTGTGAATAAAGCTTGCACATGGATCTGAACGTCTCACGTCTTGTCTGCCCCGTAACAGAATACTCGGCCATACAAGGATCCAGCGACTTTACCGAAGGACATTGGCCAGGTATGAACACAGCAATTCTATTACTAGCTCTCAAGCAGGGCACATGATCACTTGAGGGTTACATTGAGGAATATTTGGCTTTGGCTAATGGCTCAGAATTACCGGAGTGTATGTTAATTGACTTTTTCTCTGATGGCCTTAACCGGCCTTTAAAATCAAGAGTGATTTATGAGGGTCCTTGTTTGTCACTAAGTAGTTTTTTGGATCATGTTTTGTGGACTGTTGGTTCAGCGTTCACAGTGGGTGTTGCGGAGGAACACAACACCACACTCATTCCTGTAATGGCAGCTGCACTGGAGCACGCTCACAAAATGGCAGCGACAGTGGAGCCTGTTCGCAAGATGGCGGCCACAACAACGTCCTGTTATGTCACAGCTGATCTTCATGAGTCAAGTCAAGTCACAGCTGATCTTCAGGAGTCAAGTCAAGTCACAGTTGATCGTCATGAGCCAAGTCAAGTCACAACCGTAACAGAATACTCGGCCATACAAGGACACAGCATCTTTTCTGAGGAACATTGGCCGGGTATGGACTCGGCAAGGATTTTGTTAGACCTTAGACAGGGCCCGCGATCGCTGGAGAACTATGTTCACAAATTTTTAGCCATAGCACATTATGCTGATCTACCAGACTGTCTTTTGATAGAGTTTTTTTGTGATGGTCTGAATCAACCTCTACGATCTGAGCTTAGACGCGAGGGTCCGCGTTCCTCACTGAGTTGTTTTTTGGACTTTGCTTTGTTGACTGTTGGCTCTCTATTTACTGTGGGTATCGCGGAGAAACGCAATGCCGCACTCACTCCTGTAATGGCCCCCGCACTAGATTACGCTCACAAATGGCGGCGACAGATGAGCCTGATCACAAAATGGCGGACACAACAATGCCCCATCAAGTCACAGTGGATTATCATGAGTCAAGTCAAGTCACAGTCGATCTTCCTGAGTCGAGTCTAGTCACAGTTGATATTCCTGAGTCCAGTTTAGTCACAGTTGATCTTCCTGAGTCGAGTCTAGTCACAGTTGATCTTCCTGAGTCGAGTCTAGTCACAGTTGATCTTCCTGAGTCGAGTCTAGTCACAGTTGATCTTCCTGAGTCGAGTCTAGTCACAGTTGATCTTCCTGAGTCGAGTCTAGTCACAGTTGATCTTCCTGAGTCGAGTCTAGTCACAGTTGATCTTCCTGAGTCGAGTCTAGTCACAGTTGATCTTCCTGAGTCGAGTCTACTCACAGTTGATCGTCATGAGTCAAGTCAAGTTACAGTTCATTATCATGAGTCTAGTCAAGTCACAACAGATCTTCATGAGTCAGGTCTAATCACAGTTGATCTCTCTAAGTCAAGTCTGGTCACAGTTGATCATCACGAGTCAAGTCAAATCACAGTTGATTCCCCTGAGTCAAGTCAAATCACAGTTGATTCCCCTGAGTCAAGTCAAGTCACAGTTGATTCCCCTGAGTCAACTCAAGTCACAGCTTCCTTTGCTGAGTCAAGTCTCTGTCAAGCTGATCTGCCAGAGCCTCGTCACATCTCAGCTGATCTCCCAGAGTCTCGTCACGTCTCAGCTGTTTGTCCAGAGTCTCGTCACGTCTCAGCCGATCGTCCAGAGTCACGTCACATAACAAATGGTCACCCAGAGTCACGTCACATCACAGCTGATCATCCAGAGTGATGTCACATCACGTCTGTTCGCTCAGAATCCTGTCACTTCCTGTCTGTTGCACCCAGATCCTCAAGGACTGTTCTTCAGTATCCCAGACTGGCTTCCAGCGTGGAGGACCCACCGCTGGTGTCGGCACGTGCAGCTGGCATCCCTAAACCAGCGCTCTCAAGCCCTCCAGTTTCTGAACTATTTCCCCAGTCTGTAGCACTTCCCACAATGGGGATCGCTTTATGGTGTATCTGGGCTGCATACACCACCTCTGAAAATTTAGAAACAGCGGCGGCCACGATGCGGTCTTCTGAGGTGGCGGCTGACGCTGCAGATCCTCCCGAGGTAGTGGTGCATGCTGCCGTGTTCCCCGAGGCGATGGTGTCTGCTGTAGCTTCTCCAGAGGTGGCGGCCCACGCTGCAGAACCTCCCGAGGCGGCGGTGCTTGCTTCAGCTCCTGGCCCGGTGGTGGCGCCCAGCAATGCACGTTCAGCCTGTCATGTCACAGTCGAAGGAACCGTTGCTGAACTCTGTGTCTGTTTTGTTAAGGAGAATATTCATGAACTTTCCCTGTTTCCTGATGGTACGGCTGTAGATCCTTTCGAGGTGGCGGCATCTGCTGTAGAACCTCCAGAGGTGTCAGTGGTATCCATTTATAAACTCTCGTCCTGTTCTGGCCAGGGAGGCCGTCTGGGACCCCTCTGCCTGTCCTGTAACGGCTAGGTAGGCCATTGGTGAACTCTTTGCCTGTTCTGTTCCGGCCAGGGAGGCCGTCTGTGAACTCTCTGTCCGTCCTGTCACGGCTATGGAGGCCGCCTGTGAACTCTTTTCCTGTTCTGTTCCGGCCAAGGAGGCAGTCTGTAAACTCTCTGCCCGTCCTATAACAAATATGGAGGCCGTTTGCGAACTCTCTGATCATCCTGTCACGGCTATGGAGGCCATCTGTGAACTCTCGTCCCGTCCTGTCATGGCTATGGAGGCCGTCGGTGAACTCTCTGCCTGTCCTGTCATGGCTAAGGAGGCCGTCTGTGAATCCTCGTCCTGCCCTGTCATGGCTATGGAGGCCGTCTGTGAACCCTCTACCCATCCTGTCACGGCCATAGAGGCCGTTTGCGAACTCCCTGCTCATCCTGACACGGCCATAGAGGCCGTTTGCGAACTCCCTGCTCATCCTGTCACAGCTATAGAGGCCGTTTGCGATCTCCCTGCTCGTCCTGTCACGGCTATGGAGGCCGTC
>NW_015505629.1:600539-600863 GCF_001515645.1 Sinocyclocheilus grahami
TTCTGCTCCGCCATGGTGGTCTGTCTGGCGGTCCTCTGCCCCGCCGTGGTGGTCTACTGTCTGGCTCTGGTGGTTCTCTGCTCTGCCGTGGTGGTCCTCTGCTCCGCCGTGGTGGTCTTCTGCTCTGCTGTGGTGGTCTTCTGCCCCACCGTGGTTGTCTGCTCTCTGGCGGTTCTCTGCTCCACCTATACTGCCGGCTCCACCCTGGCTCTCTGCTCCGCTGATTCTGCGTCAGTTCCCAGTCTCTCCACTTCCATGTGGACCTGGCCCTCCATCCCTCCCCCTGTTCCGCCTCCACTCCACCGCCCTCCGGAATCGTAAAGT
>NW_015505629.1:601210-606210 GCF_001515645.1 Sinocyclocheilus grahami
CACCCCGGACTACATATCCCATCATTCATTGTACTGATTGCACACAGCACTGATTGCACACAGCTGTTTCATATCACTCATTCACTATTTAACACTCACTCTGATCCCTTCCCTCTGCCGAGTATTGTTTAGCGAATATCATTGTTTAGCTGATAGCTACCTTACGGAGCCTGGTTAGTTTTCCTAGCCTTGGCAGAGTCTTGCTTTGTCTGTTTTCCTATGTTCTGATCTTTGCCTGTGTATCTGGAATTATCCCTCTTGTCTCGCCCTGTTGGATTCCGTTTGCCGTCGACTGACCCTCGCTAGTTTACCGGATTGCCCTTGCCTTGTCTTCTCCATACCAGTTTGCCATTGTCTGACCCATGCCTGTTTCTGACCACGCCTGTGAATAAAGCTTGCACATGGATCCGCCTATCTCACGTCTGTCGTAACATCTATATAGTGTATAGTTTTATGTGAGTGAACTGTTTGTATGCATTTTTAGGCCTATATATCCAGCTTTATATAAAGAGCTGTCATCAGACACACTGATTTCTCTCTCTCTCACACACACACACACACACATGATGCAGTGTGTGTTGAGTGTGTGTGACGCTCAGACGTGGTGAAGTGTGTCCTCTTCAGTGAACACTCCACAATGAGCGGCTGTGGAGACTGGCACCCACACACACACACACACACACACACACAGATGAGCTACTGTACCACACAAACACACCATTCACATCACACTTCATCAACAAAACACACCCCAGCTCAAATGAGTCTTTCTATGAGTCTGTACTCTCTCATTCAACCATCACTGACGTTTCTGTTCATATCCTGAATTAGATTTTACTGTTATATCTTCTGTTTTCACTTTAATTTTAGTTATCATTTTAGTAATATTGATGTGCTTTTGTTATTTTTTAAAGTCTATATATTTTTTATTATTTCAAAATTTATTTATGTCATTTTAGTACTTCTACTTAAACTAAATTAAAATGAGTTGAAGTAAAATAAATTCAAGGGTTTTTTTATATTTTATTTTATTTCAGTTAAAGTTTCTTTTATTTAAAGTAATGAAAATGCTTTTTATGGTTTTAGTTAATGATAATGGCTATATATCAATACATCATATTTGCTGTAGCTTTAGATAACAGCATCTGTTAAATAAATAAATACATTTTCTCAGAAAAAAAAATCGAATGAGAAATGCTTGAGTTGATACTTAGATGTTTGACTGATCAAGAAATCATTTTGAGATGATCGGCATCAGTAACTACAGACGTGTGTGTAAAACCTACCGACACCTGCGTCACAAAAACACGCTGCTGCAGATCTGTAATGGCTGCTGTCGGCGAGAATCACTGAAATCACTGCAGCAGACACATTGAGACACAAACACGCCACCCATGATCAAAACTATAACAGGAAATCCATTCGAGAGCCGACAGAAACACAGCAAACAAGCCTGAGACGGACATCTGCTGCTCCTGTTGAATCGACTAAGTCAGACATTAAACTGTAGATTATCATCCATTAAACAAGATTCTCAAACAAGAGGAAACTGGAGGGACGGAGTGAATAAACAAGCAATATAAAGAAAGATGCTTCAAATTATCCAGACATCGATGAGATCCGTTCAGAGTCTGAAAATAACATGTTACTGATGGACATGAAACCTTCAGCAAAAATAATAATCATACAAGATAAAGTAAAATAAATTAATCACACAGACGACATTTTTCAAAAAAATTTTTTAAATGAAATAAAATATATTTTAAAATAAATATAAATATAAATAAATACCATTTAAAATAAACACACAAACAAATCAATCAATCAATCACAAGCCAAAGGCTTTAAAATGTGAGATAAATATTAATTGAAAAATTCAATATAATTTAAAATTAAAGGGATAGTTCACCCAACAATGAAAAAGACCCCATGATTTCCTCACCCTCAAGCCATCCTAGGTGTGTATGACTTTCTTCTTTCAGATGAATCCAATCGGAGTTTTAAAAAAATGTCCTGGCTCTTCCAAGCTTTATTATGGCAGTGAATGGCTGTTGAGATTTTGAAACAAGATAAAGTGCATCTATCCATCATAAAAAGTGCTCCAGACGGCTCCGGGGGGAGATTAAAAGCCTTCTGAAGCGAATCAATGCTTTTGTGTAAGAAAAATATCCATATTTAAAACTTAATAAATGGTAATCTCTAGCTTCCACTAACTGTCGTATGCGTGATCATGAGTGAGTGGCGTCCAGCAGATGATGTAGGACGCTGGTGTAGTGTAAGCTCCGGTGAGAAGTGACAAATGATCTTCACTTCTTTTTTATGATAGATGGATGCGCGTTTTGGACTTCAAAATCTCAACAGCCATTCACTGCCATAATAAAGCTTGGAAGAGCCAGGACAATTTTTAATATAACTCTGATCGGATTCGTCTGAAAGAAGAAAGTCATACACACCTAGAATGGCTTGAGGGTGAGGAAATCATGGAATAATTTTCATTTTCGGTGAACTATCCCTTTAATGAAATAAAACAAAAAAAATAAATCACACAGTAGGGCTTTGCAATTAATTGCATGCGATTGTCAAGCGCATCTTTTCAGTAAAGCCGGTTCTGTGATTGGTAGTAAATCGCCATCTCCTGCTTTCAGATGGAGCGACATTTACTACTTTTAGAGCCGTAGATCACTGTCAAGCTAGGCAATATCACGTTCATAATCGAATGTGATTCATCTGCGATTATGAACGTGATATTGCCTAATTGTCTGTGAACTACGGCTCAGAAGTCAATTTTCAAAATGTAAACATTTTAAATGAATTAAAATACATTTAATTTAAATATAAATAAATAGAATTTAAAATGAATGAATCAATAAATGAATAAATGAATGAATAAAATTAATGAATGAATGAATCAAACAGAAGTTAGGTCATGGTAGGTCAGTCTGTAAAAGTTTGTATGCTACTGTTAAACTTAATTTGGATGTGATTTGTACTGCTACGCTCTGCTAACAAACAAAAGAACAGCATTACAATGAGCTGAAATCAATGAAACTCTGTGCACAGTGATCTCTGTCTGATTAACGGAGCGTGAGATGAAGATCAGAGTCTCAGCAGAAGCGATGAGCTTACAGGATATTTAGATGTCCATTTGACGATCAGAACGAGACTCAATCTGATCAAATGGATCTGACTCACACCAGCTAACAACAACGACACCGCTAACGGCTACAGCAGAAATAAACACAAACACACTTTACATAATGCCATAATCTGTAGCTCTAACGTCCTGTGCTGCCCACACTCTCTGCCGTCACACATCCTCTGACTTCAGATCAGCAAAAAGTGTGTGTGTGTGTGTGTGTGTGTGTTTGAGTTCAGAATATCATCCGCTCTACTGCAGCAGTGATTATTGAAGTAATTATATTCATAAAATAGCATGAAGTGCTCTACATAGATAACAATATGTGCTCAGCACAAAAAAAGCTAGCATATTGCTATGATGATGTTAAAATGTTAAACTATCCCCAAATTCTCCACACTGTTCAATAAATAAAATTACAAATGACTTGCTTCTTGCGTCAGACCAAGGCTGTATCTCATTACTAGTTTTACTTGATCTTAGTGCTGCGTTCGACACTATAGATCATGACATACTCATAGATCGATTACAAAACTATACAGGTATTCAAGGGCAGGCTTTAAGATGGTTTAGATCCTACCTGTCTGATCGCTACCACTTTGTTCATTTAAATGGGGAGTCATCTCAATTATCACCAGTAAAGTATGGAGTGCCACAAGGATCTGTCCTAGGTCCTCTGCTATTTTCAATATACATGTTACCCCTTGGTAATATTATTAGAAAATACAGAATTAGTTTCCATTGTTATGCTGATGATACGCAACTATATATCTCAACAAAACCAGATGAAACTTCCAAATTATCTAAGTTAACAGAGTGTGTTAAAAATGTAAAAGATTTGATGACCAATAATTTTCCAATAATAACTCCTATTAAATTCAGATAAGACAGAGATATTACTTATTGGACCAAAAAGCAGTACACACAATCTCTTGGATTACAATTTGCAACTAGACGGATGTACTGTTACTTCCTCTACAGTCAAAAATCTGGGTGTTATATTAGATAGCAACTTGTCTTTTGAAAATCATATTTCCCATGTTACAAAAACAGCATTCTTCCATCTTAGAAACATTGCCACGTTACGAAACATGTTACCTGTTTCTGATGCAGAAAAGCTAGTTCATGCATTCATGACCTCTAGACTGGACTATTGTAATGCACTGCTAGGTGGCTGTCCTGCATCCTCAATAAACAAGCTACAGGTAGTCCAAAATGCAGCGGCTAGAGTCCTTACCAGGTCAAGAAAATATGATAACATTACCCCAATTTTACAGTCTCTGCGCTGGCTACCTATTAAGTTCCATATTAGTTACAAAATATTATTGCTTACCTATATAAGGCACTTAATGGGTTAGCTCCTGCGTACCTAACTAGTCTTCTACCACACTACGATCCATCACGCTCCCTAAGGTCCCAAAACTCTGGACTATGGAGTCTGGGTCTGGGTCTATGGGTCTGAATACTTAGGACCATGTGATATTTCATTTTTTCTTTTTTAATAAATCTGCAAAAATGTCAACAATTCTGTGTTTTTCTGTCAATATGGGGTGCTGTGTGTACAATGTAAGGGGGTCTGAATACTTTCCGTACCCACTGTATTTCAATAATTCAACTCAAATTGTGAAACTCGTGTATTAAATAAATTCAATGCACACAGACTGAAGTAGTTTAAGTCTTTGGTTCTTTTAATTGTGATGATTTTGGCTCACATTTAACAAAAACCCACCAATTCACTATCTAGCATAGGAGTATACACTAGATTGAACAATTTTTCACTTTCGCAATGCATTCTGGGATTCCTGTCGTATGAATGCAATGCTGCAGAATCTGTCCTAAAAGCAGGACTCACACTGCCTACTTT